>NC_068927.1:42795000-43095000 GCF_023091745.1 Budorcas taxicolor
TACTTACCTAACTGCAAGCAGGCCTCTTTGCTAAGACTTCTGGGGGTGCTGGACACTCACAATCTGCCTCACGGGGGACGCCAGCGGTCCACCCAGAAAGCTGAGCAGCAGCGGCAGAAAAGGTGACACGCCGCGGCGATCGCGCTCGCCAAACTCCTGAGCTACTCGGACCTGGGAAGGGCACAAAACGCAGTCCCAGCCGAATCTGTGCCTCTGAGGGCGGCCTGAGCGGCTTGGACCGGGGAAGTGCACGCAGCCTAGGGCCGGCCCCAAACGGTTCCCGGCGGAGCATCCTAGAGCCGGAGCGGTTTGTACGCCGCAAGAAGGGACAAGTCAGGCGGGGCTGAGACACTGTGCACACGACAGTGCTATTTGTTTGCAGCATCCCCCCTCCCCACAGCGCGACTGAACTAGTGAGCCTAAAAAACCAGCAAACAGAAGAAGTTAAACAGAGGGAACCACCTTGGAAGTGATCCCACACGGCCCAAAACATCAGAGAACGGCCAGATATATTTTTAATAATTTTAAAATCATTCCTTTTTTTTTTTTTTCCTTTTTTTTCCTTTTTTTTTTCTTCTTTTTTTTTCTAACTATTTTTTTAATTGTTAAGTCTTCTATTTATCCTCTAATTTTTATTTCTATAACCTACTATTAATATTTTTTAAAAAAAAAAGACTTTTTTTTTTTTTTTTTTTAAGGCAAACACCATATATAGCCTTTGGATGGTTGTTGGTGGTTTTTTGTTTTTTTTTGGTTTGTTTTGTTTTTTTGTTTGTTTGTTTTTTAAATAATTCTTGTGTGTTTTTTTTTCTTTCTTCCTTTTTCCTTCTGCTTCTTTTCTTTAATATTGTATTTTTTAAAATCCAACCTCTACTCTAGATTTTTAATCTTTGCTCTTAGGTTTCTGTTGTCAATTTTGTACATCTAAAAACCCAAACTTCACTACCCAAATTTACCTGAGAGCGAGATTACTGGCTTGACCACTCTCTCCTCCTTTGGACTCTCCTTTTTCTCCACCAGGTGGCCTCTGCCTCTTTTCTCCCCCATCTCTTCTCTATCCAACTCTGTGAATCTCTGTGTGTTCCAGCCAGTGGAGAACACCTAAGGAACTGGTTACAGGCAGGATTTGTCTCTCTCCTTCTCATTCCTCTCTCTTATCCCCCTGGTCACCTCTGTCTACTTCCTCCCTCTCCTCTTCCCCGTATAACTCCGTAAATACCTCTGAGCGGTCCAGACTATAGAACACACATAAGGAAGTGACTACTGGCTAGCTTGCTCTCTCCTCTTTTGATCTCACCACATCTAATTCCAGTTACCTCTAACTACCCCCTCCATCTTCTCTTCTCCTTGTAACTCAGTGAACCTCTCTGAGTGTCCCTCAATGTGGAGAAACTTTTCATCTTTAACCTAGATGTTTTATCATCGGTGCTGTATAGTTGGAGAAGTCTAGAGGCTACTGTAAAAATAAAACTGAAAACCAGAAGCAGGAGGCTTATGTCCAAAGCCTGAAAACATTAGAGAACTCTTGAATTCAGGGAACATTAAGCAATAGGAGCTCATCAAATGCCTTCATACCTACACTGAAACCAAGCTCCACCCAAGGGCCAACAAGTTCCAAAACAAGACATACCACTCAAATTCTCCAGCAACACAGGAACACTCCCCTGAGCTTCAATATACAGGCAGCTCAAAATTATTCCAAAACCCTTGATGTCTCATAACCCATTACTGGTCACTCCACTGCACTCCAGAGAGAAGAAACCCAGTTCCACCCACCAGAACTCCAACACAAGCCTCCCTAACCAGGAAACCTTGACAAGCCAATGATAGAACCCCACCCACAGTGAGGAAGCTCCATAATAAAGAAAACTCCACAAACTACCAGAATACAAAAAGGCCACCCCAAACCCAGCAATATAACCAAGATGAAGAGACAGAGGAATACTCAGCAGGTAAAGGAACAGGAGAGTTGCCCACCAAACCAAACAAAAGAGGAAGAAGTAGGGAATCTACCTGAGAAGGAATTCCGAATATTGATAGTGAAAATGATCCAAAATCTTGAAATCAAAATAGAATCACAGATAAATAGTCTAGAGACAAGGATTGAGAAGATGCAAGAAAGGTTTAACAAGGACCTAGATGAAATAAAAAAGAGTCAAAATATAATGAATAACGCAATAAATGAGATCAGAAACACTCTGGAGGCAACAAATAGTAGAATAACGGAGGCAGAAGATAGGATTAGTGAAATAGAAGATAGAATGGTAGAAATAAATGAATCAGAGAGGAAACAAGAAAAACGAATTAAAAGAAACGAGGACAATCTCAGAGACCTCCAGGACAATATGAAACGCTCCAACATTCGAATTATAGGAGTCCCAGAAGAAGAAGACAGAAAGAAAGACCATGAGAAAATCCTTGAGGAGATAATAGTTGAAAACTTCCCTAAAATGGGGAAGGAAATAATCACCCAAGTCCAAGAAACACAGAGAGTTCCAAATAGGATAAACCCAAGGCGAAACACCCCAAGACACATATTAATCAAATTAACAAAGATCAAACACAAAGAACAAATATTAAAAGCAGCAAGGGAAAAACAACAAATAACACACAAGGGGATTCCCATAAGGATAACAGCTGATCTTTCAATAGAAACTCTTCAGGCCAGGAGGGAATGGCAAGACATACTTAAAGTGATGAAAGACAATAACCTACATCCCAGATTACTGTACCCAGCAAGGATCTCATTCAAATACGAAGGAGAAATCAAAAGCTTTACAGACAAGCAAAAGCTGAGAGAATTCAGCACCACCAAACCAGCTCTCCAACAAATTCTAAAGGATATTCTCTAGACAGGAAACACGAAAAGGGTGTATAAACCCGAACCCAAAACAATAAAGTAAATGATAACGGGATCATACTTATCAATAATTACCTTAAACGTAAATGGGTTGAACGCCCCAACCAAAAGGCAAAGACTGGCCGAATGGATACAAAAACAAGACCCCTCTATATGCTGCTTACAAGAGACCCACTTCAAAACAAGGGACACATACAGACTGAAAGTGAAGGGCTGGAAAAAGATATACCACGCAAATAGAGACCAAAAGAAAGCAGGAGTGGCAATACTCATATCCGATAAAATAGACTTTAAAACAAAGGCTGTGAAAAGAGACAAAGAAGGCCACTACATAATGATCAAAGGATCAATCCAAGAAGAAGATATAACAATTATAAATATATATGCACCCAACATAGGAGCACCGCAATATGTAAGACAAATGCTAACAAGTATGAAAGGGGAAATCAACAATAACACAATAATAGTGGGAGACTTTAATACCACACTCACACCTATGGACAGATCAACTAAACAGAAAATTAACAAAGAAACGCAAACTTTAAATGATACATTAGATCAATTAGACCTAATTGATATCTATAGGACATTTCACCCCAAAACAATGAATTTCACCTTTTTCTCAAGTGCTCATGGAACCTTCTCCAGGATAGATCACATCCTGGGCCATAAATCTAAACTTGATAAATTCAAAAAAATCGAAATCATTCCAAGCATCTTTTCTGACCATAATGCATTAAGATTAGATCTCAATTACAGGAGAAAAAATACTAAAAAGTCCAACATATGGAGGTTGAACAACACACTTCTGAATAACCAACAAATCATAGAAGAAATCAAAAAAGAAATCAAAATATGCATAGAAACTAATGAAAATGAAAACACAACAACCCAAAACCTGTGGGACACTATAAAAGCAGTGCTAAGAGGAAAGTTCATAGCAATACAGGCATACCTCAAGAAACAAGAAAAAAGTCAAATAAATAACCTAACTCTACAACTAAAGCAACTAGAAAAGGAAGAATTGGAGAACCCCAGAGTTAGTAGAAGGAAAGAAATCTTAAAAATTAGGGCAGAAATAAATGCAAAAGAAACAAAAGAGACCATAGCAAAAATCAACAAAGCCAAAAGCTGGTTCTTTGAAAGGATAAATAAAATTGACAAACCATTAGCCAGACTCATCAAGAAGCAAAGAGAGAAAAATCAAATCAGTAAAATTAGAAATGAAAATGGAGAGATCACAACAGACAACACAGAAATACAAAGGATCATAAGAGACTACTATCAGCAGTTGTATGCCAATAAAATGGACAACATGGAAGAAATGGACAAATTCTTAGAAAAGTACAATTTTCCAAAACTGAACCAGGAAGAAATAGAAAATCTTAACAGACCCATCACAAGCACGGAAATTGAAACTGTAATCAGAAATCTTCCAGGAAACAAAAGCCCAGGTCCAGACGGCTTCACAGCTGAATTCTACCAAAAATTTCGAGAAGAGCTAACACCTATCCTACTCAAACTCTTCCAGAAAATTGCAGAGGAAGGTAAACTTCCAAACTCATTCTATGAGGCCACCATCACTCTAATACCAAAACCTGACAAAGATGTCACAAAAAAAGAAAACTACAGGCCAATATCACTGATGAACATAGATGCAAAAATCCTCAACAAAATTCTAGCAATCAGAATCCAACAACACATTAAAAAGATCATACACCATGACCAAGTGGGCTTTATCCCAGGGATGCAAGGATTCTTCAATATCCGCAAATCAATCAATGTAATTCACCACATTAACAAACTGAAAAATAAAAACCATATGATTATCTCAATAGATGCAGAGAAGGCCTTTGACAAAATTCAACATCCATTTATGATTAAAACTCTCCAGAAAGCAGGAATAGAAGGAACATACCTCAACATAATAAAAGCTATATATGACAAACCCACAGCAAACATTATCCTCAATGGTGAAAAATTGAAAGCATTTCCCCTAAAGTCAGGAACAAGACAAGGGTGTCCACTTTCACCGCTACTATTCAACATAGTTCTGGAAGTTTTGGCCACAGCAATCAGAGCAGAAAAAGAAATAAAAGGAATCCAAATTGGAAAAGAAGAAGTAAAACTCTCACTGTTTGCAGATGACATGATCCTCTACATAGAAAACCCTAAAGACTCCACCAGAAAATTACTAGAGCTCATCAATGAATATAGTAAAGTTGCAGGATATAAAATCAACACACAGAAATCCCTTGCATTCCTATACACCAATAATGAGAAAGTAGAAAAAGCAATTAAGGAAACAATTCCATTCACCATTGCAACGAAAAGAATAAAATACTTAGGAATATATCTACCCAAAGAAACTAAAGACCTATATACAGAAAACTATAAAACACTGATGAAAGAAATCAAAGAGGACACTAATAGATGGAGAAATATACCATGTTCATGGATCGGAAGAATCAATATAGTGAAAATGAGTATACTACCCAAAGCAATTTACAAATTCAATGCAATCCCTATCAAGCTACCAACCATATTTTTCACAGAACTAGAACAAATAATTTCAAGATTTGTATGGAAATACAAAAAACCTCGAATTGCCAAAGCAATCTTGAGAAAGAAGAATGGAACTGGAGGAATCAACTTGCCTGACTTCAGGCTCTACTACAAAGCCACAGTCATCAAAACAGTATGGTACTGGCACAAAGACAGACATATAGATCAATGGAACAAAATAGAAAGCCCAGAGATAAATCCACACACATATGGACACCTTATCTTTGACAAAGGAGGCAAGAATATACAATGGAGTAAAGACAATCTCTTTAACAAGTGGTGCTGGGAAAACTGGTCAACCACTTGTAAAAGAATGAAACTAGATCACTTTCTAACACCACACACAAAAATAAACTCAAAATGGATTAAAGATCTAAATGTAAGACCAGAAACTATAAAACTCCTAGAGGAGAACATAGGCAAAACACTCTCAGACATAAATCACAGCAGGATCCTCTATGATCCACCCCCCAGAACTCTGGAAATAAAAGCAAAAATAAACAAATGGGATCTAATTAAAATTAAAAGCTTCTGCACAACAAAGGAAAATATCAGCAAGGTGAAAAGACAGCCTTCTGAATGGGAGAAAATAATAGCAAATGAAGCAACTGACAAACAACTAATCTCAAAAATATACAAGCAACTTATGCAGCTCAATTCCAGAAAAATAAATGACCCAATCAAAAAATGGGCCAAAGAACTAAATAGACACATCTCCAAAGAAGACATACGGATGGCTAACAAACACATGAAAAGATGCTCAACATCACTCATTATCAGAGAAATGCAAATCAAAACCACAATGAGGTACCACTTCACACCAGTCAGAATGGCTGCGATCCAAAAATCTGCAAGCAATAAATGCTGGAGAGGGTGTGGAGAAAAGGGAACCCTCCTACACTGTTGGTGGGAATGCAAACTAGTACAGCCACTATGGAGAACAGTGTGGAGATTCCTTAAAAAATTGCAAATAGAACTCCCTTATGACCCAGCAATCCCACTGCTGGGCATACACACCGAGGAAACCAGAATTGAAAGAGACACATGTACCCCAATGTTCATCGCAGCACTGTTTATAATAGCCAGGACATGGAAACAACCTAGATGTCCATCAGCAGATGAATGGATAAGAAAGCTGTGGTACATATACACAATGGAGTATTACTCAGCCGTTAAAAAGAATTCATTTGAATCAGTTCTGATGAGATGGACGAAACTGGAGCCGATTATACAGAGTGAAGTAAGCCAGAAAGAAAAACACCAATACAGTATACTAACACATATATACGGAATTTAGAAAGATGGCAATGACGACCCTGGATGCAAGACAGGAAAAAGACGCAGCTGTCTATAACGGACTTTTGGACTCAGAGGGAGAGGGAGAGGGTGGGATGATATGGGAGAATGGCATTCTATCATGTATACTATCATGTAAGAATTGAATCGCTAGTCTATGTCTGACGCAGGATACAGCATGCTTGGGGCTGGTGCATGGGGATGACCCACAGAGATGTGATGGGGAGGGAGGTGGGAGGGGGGTTCATGTTTGGGAACACATGTAAGAATTAAAGATTTTAAAATTAAAAAAAAAATAATAATAATAATAATAATAAAAAAAAAAAATAATAAAGTACCAGTTAGAAAAATAACCTCTTTTAAACAAAAAAAAAAAAAAAAAAAAAAAAAAAAAAAAAAAAAAAAAAAAATCAAGTGTGGCTCGTACTTTCAACACGACCAACAGAGTCAATGATAAAGTCATTTACTGAGATTGGGAAACTGGGCAAGTGTGGGTTTAGGGGGGAAAAGTAGTGTTCCAGTTGGCCAAAGAAAATTTGTGAAGTTGACAATGATACTTTTGGTAGAGAGTCCAAACAGGAATTTACAGAAGCACATCTGGAGCTCAGGAGAAAGATTGGATCTCTAGGTCTGGAGACACTTTCAAATAGATGAGATTTCAGTCCTTGAACTGTTTGGAAGCACCTCTGGAGAGAGTGACAAGAGGCTGGAGGGCTAAGGAGTAAGTTTAAATGTGCATAACAGTTATTTGAAATGATTCTTTAGTCTTTAATTACAGGAGACATGATTCATTTTCAAAATGTTAATCAGTAGAGATAAAATGTGTGCTCCTTCTGACCACCCTGAATCTCTGTTGCTTCCTCCAATTTATTTCTCATACCCAGCATGTGTACACTCATCTGTGAGACCTTTTAAAATGCATCACATACGTTTATATGTGCACACAGAAATATATCATACTTGAATACATCATTCCCTGCAGGGTTGTCTTTTATTTTCGCTTAGCATATGTCTCAGAGATCTTCACAGGTATATATGTGTATAGGGCTTCCCTGGTGGCTCAGACAGTAAAGAAGACAGTAGAGAATCTGCCTGTGATATGGGAGACCTGGGTTTGATCCCTGGGTCAGGAAGATCCCCTGGAGAAGGAAGTAACAACTCACTCCAGTATTCTTGTCTGGAGAATCCGATGGACAGAGGAGCCTAACAGGCTACAGTCCGTGTGGTCACAAAGAGTCGGACACGACTGAGTGACTAACACTTTCATGCTTTCTTTCCCATATATGTGTATATTTAATTTGTTGTTGTTGTTTAACAGCTCTTAGTTTCCATAGAATCATTGTGCCATTGTTTGCTTAATATTTTCCCTATCAGTGGGTATTTAGGTTGTTTATAATTGTGTTCTATTGCATGCCAGCATGTGTATATAGAGGTTGCGTAGAGGTCATGAGGTTATGAAGGACCACCAAAGTATCCTGAGATAGAGTATACTGAAGAGGAGGACAAAGAAGAATGTGCCAAGGAGCAAGAGTATTGGGGAAAGAGAACACTGCTGAGAGGTTCAAGTTTAAGATCTAAAAATATCCGTTGGCTTTGGAAACATGGAATTCACAGGTGATTTGTCAAAGCTATCTCCCTGGAACAGTAAGCATGAAAGACAAGGAGAATAGGTTGAAGGGCTGAGTAGGAGAGGAAGAAGTACTCAGCAAATGTAGCCATCCTTTTGTCTTTCTAGAGAGTTTGCTGTGAAAATGAGCAGGAAAATAAGAGCCATAGCTATGGAAGGAGGTGGGTTTGGGGGAGAAGTCATCTTTCTTTCATTCTTTTCTTTCTTCCTTCTTTTCCTTCTCTCTCCTTCCTTTATTTTATTCTTTCTTCTTCTTTCCTCCTGTTGGGAGATACCACTTTATGTGTGGCATTAGTCAAATCAAAACTTCTCAGTGTCTATTTCTGGGTTGCCAGCCAGTTGGCAGACAACGTCTGCACAGTGGCACATGACAGGCACTCTAGAGATAAGGTTTGAATGAATCAAGGAACCAAGTGTATCTTCCTGGCAGAGTTGTTTTCTAGTAGGAAAACGTGTGACAAGTTCTTGCAAGAGTGTGGGGTCCTCTAGTACTCAGGGCAGTGACCACCACGGGAGAGAAACATTTCAGCGACTGTCCCTATCCCAAGCCCCGCCATCCTGTGACTCACAGAGTAAAGGCATGGAGATATCAGACTTCAGGGCCAGAGGAGCCACCTGGCTCTCTCTGGTGGCCTTTTGCCCAACGCTGTGACACTTATTCTGAGCTGCACCAGCTGAGGAATGGCTATTCCTGCAGCCTCTGGTCCACTGTGTGACCGCCACTTCTGCCTTCTGTTGAAGAAGCGTATTTCTTCAGTAGCTGTACTAGGTTTGTAGAAGCAGCATCAGGATTTATTTCAAAAATACATTTACTTGTTAGGAAAGAAAAAGGAGGTGGCCGCTTTGAACTGTTTAAGATGTACTCTGTGTGGTTAGAGTATGAGTGAAACTTTTCATTACAGAAAGTGAACAAACTGAGGCTTCTGGCAAAGGGACATGCTGCAGGGAAGTGAGGCCACCTTCCAGAGAGATAACGGTCACCACCTGCCACTTGCTGGGCCTGACCACTGCGCTCACCCCAGACTGCTCAGAACATAAATCGTCTTTAAACACCCAGGACCTGCCTGCCTCCCACTGCCATCTTTGGACCAATTCGTCAATCCCTGCTCATTCCATGGTCCTTTTTTTCCGAACTTCAATAATGCTTCTGCAGGGAGCTGGGGACACTTTTGCCATTCATCACAAAATAATGTAACATTCTGTACATTTATTACAGTATACATTACAACTGCACTATTAACTTAAAAAAACTTTCATTTCTCTGAAGTTTTCCTTTATCTTTACCAAACAGATACCCAATATGACTGAGAATTTAATACCCTAAAGTTTAAGACCGGTTTGTAAACACAGTCCCCGGTGTCTGCTATTGATCTTTTGCTATTTTAATGCATTTTTACTGACCGACGTGTCCTGCGGTAAAGAATATTGCCTAAATTAGTTATCTGATTGGTTCTTTTGATTAATGATGGGCCTGTGCTTCATTACACATGACAACATGATTAGAATAATCACTATTGCTCTACAAGCCAGGCCTGGCATTTTTTACTCCTTCATTTTTAAAGTTCATTTATAAAATTATTTAATGTATACGTCGTAAGTTGTAATTTATTTACATGACACTTTTTTCGATGGGAACTGTTGTACTGTGTCACAAATGGCTAAGAAAACAAGGTAAACTAGATGTACAGATCAATGTCTCTTGGCTCAAGGGGGAAAAAAAACATAATCAAGATTCAGGAGCTGACCTTGTACCAAAGTCCAACTTGTCACAGAACAAACACTGAGATACCCAACAAATCACCAGGCACAGCAGGACTCGTTCTTATGCAAGCTTGTCTCTCTGTCTGTCGCCTTCTGTCTGTTGTGACTTTGAGCCCTTAGAGCTTCCAACATCCTCCTTCTGCCCATGGAATAATCCTGGCCCGTCAGCCAGCCTGCATGGATCAAATGGCCTTCTTGTCCCTATACCAGTTCAGCAAGAAGGTCTAGTGGGGATTCCCGGATGTTCAAATTTGGATCAGAATTTGGACCCGATCTGAATTAGAAAATTGTGTGTGTTTAAGCCATACTAGTATATTAATTCCAGAGGAATATAAAGATCCCAATTTAGTCTACCAAGCTCTACTCCTCAGTGTTCCAGTTTAATTCCTTAACATAAGAATTAACTGGGTAATCAGTTATAAGTTACGGGCAAATTTGGCATATTTGCGGCTGCTCAAGAATATGGCTCTCTCAATTTTTGTCTCTCCAATTTCCTGTTGGCCCCTCCCAAAGACGAGGAAGAAAAGCGTTTTTCACTTACGTTGTTTTGTGAACTTTTGGAGTTCAGGTGAATCTGGTTTCCTGGGAACTTTGCTGGAGTCAGCTGTGAACCTCAAATTCAAACCCCATTATCATCTTGCCTACAAAACTCATTGCTCAGAACTTGACAAACCTTCTAGCCACTGTTTTGGCAGGAAAATATTACTTGGCCGGAATGAGATAAGCCTAGGGTCATGCTAAATTGCATTTTTATTCCAAATAAAACACAGTTGGTTTCTTCTCTTTGTCTTGCCTGCTCTTGCTTACGTCAAATTGCCTCTCTCTCCTCTGTAAGGAGCCTGGTCAGCCCCCAGCTTCCTCTGCTCCTGCAGCTTACTCCAGCATTGCTCTGATGGAGCACAACAGGGTGTCTGTGCTACATGGCTCATGTCAACCAATAAAGCACAAACTGAACTCCTTATCTAGTATCTAATGTATGAATGGTGTCAGAAACTGAATAAAATAGAGCTTTTCCTTTCATCCTTCAGAATCCTCTGCCATCCTGTGTACATGATTTTGAGAGACTTCAGCATTCACCAGTTGAGAAGTCAGCCACTGTTTAACTTGAGCACAAAGTAGGTGGGAAGATCGGGTGGATGGCAGGGTCAAAGGAAGTGGTGTGATGGAGACTCTCCAAAGCAGAGAGCACACTCCTTCCCACAGGGACCCCTCCCTCTCAGAGCCTGGGATTCATGGACTTGACTTCCCACCACACACACAGGAAGCCTTCTTCTTCTCAGGTGGGTTTCAACTCCCTGCTTGCTATGATCCTTGGTAACTCCTGGCACCTGGGGCATGTCACCACATTACAAAAACCAGAGAGACGCAAAGCATCACACCACATGGAAAAGTTAAAAAAGTTCAGCCTCCTACACTCTACTTGAATTTCAAAATAAGTAGAACAGGACATGGGTTCCCAGGCAAAAGCACTTAAAATAAAGTGAAGTGGATTTATATGGTTCTTTTTTTCCCCTGGACTTAATTAATGTTGTAAATAATGCGTCCTATCTTCTGCATAATGATTTGCTCTGTTATGCTATTAAAAAGTTCCGTTACGTCAGTTCACAGAGACAGTCATTTGCACAGCCTAGACATTAAATAGAACTTTGGTTAAAAGCCTACCCCAGGAAATGAGTGTGTGTGTGTGTGTGTGTGTGTGTGTGTGTGTGCGCGCATGCGCGCACAAGCATGCGTACATGTGCATGCTTGATGCCTTGTGAGACTTTCTGGGGTATAAGATAAGCTAGCATGTGAGATGATGTTGAATATGCAAGTTATATGTTACTATGATTAAATGACTACTGGATTGCCCAACACAATCGATTGAAATATTCACCAACTTTGTGTTGAAATTGGAAGAAATTATTACCTTGAGGCTGCCAAACACATTTTGTAGCTTTGCATTTGCAATAATGCATGTCTCATTTAGCATTTAAAAACATATTTTTGACTTTAATAAAGCAAGATGAGTCTACTAAAGAGATACTCGTTAGAATGGAAGGAAGATCCAACCAGCAGGGATGAACTACCCAGAGGTGAGGCACCTGGGCAGAGAGGTGCCTGTTGTCCCCTTCTCTCTCCTCTCCCTCCTTCTCTCCCTTCCTTCTTTCCTTCTAGCCACACTTCACATTGTCAGTGGGAACTTGAGGCTAAATTAAAAAAAAAAAAGTATCTATTACAGGCCATTCACATTAATTTATCATTGAATTATTTGTCTTCACTCTCAAAATCCTACAAAATGATTTAGTCTTGTGATGTGATTTACTTGTATTTTGAAACTCCACGGCACACCTTCCAGATCACAGAGACATAAATGTGTCCTCTCTCTAACTGAACAAGCACAGCTAAAACAAATAAAATCAAACATGCATATTCCTTCGCTGGGGCTCTGCAAAATGTAAGTGATGGGAGGAAGGCAGCCGTCATTCTGTTCTGGTCTATTATTGACAACAGCAGAAGTAAAAATTAGAAAACAAATCCCCTCTTAAATGAAATGGAGTCAGAGGCCCACCTCACTCAGAGGAAATACTAATTGGAACTACCTTGCTAATGCTAGCGAGTCACAGGAAGGAAACATTAAGTTATTATTTTTAATAATGTTTACAAGTATATCCAGCCATTTCCAGCCAGTGAAAGATGTCAGCCTTGGCCAAACGTGGCAGATCTACTTTTCACCAAAGATGCTCCTCGTCTTCCCCCTGATAGCAATCATTAATTTTATTTTTTAACTCGGTCTTCAAATGAAGACAGATGAGCAGGAGAGTTTTAAATGCAGGCTGCTTATGTTCAGAAAAATGGCTGTGAGATAGCAGATCACGGCATCTGAGCCGAGGCCAGTTACTGTTTGGGAAGAAAATAAAAACAAATGTAAGGTGCAGAGCAAAACTGGCCTCAGAAGAGCTCCCAGTGAGAGGGGCAGTTGTGCGGGAGAAGCATGGGGGCTGCTCTTTGGGTCGGGTCATTCCTTAATTGCTTTGGAGACTTAGATATATAATTATTGTTAATCGCTCTTGATAATTTTAATGTTACATTTTAACATTTATTTCCTATTAACAACCTTCTTACATGTCAGAGATCAAAATGTCTCTTAGATAATCACATCATTGATATCTTTTGAAAACATTTTTCTGACTGTTAGAATTTCATCTAAGTTACATTTCTGGTCAAATATCAATTCAGTTCAGTTCAGTCGCTCAGTCGTGTCTGACTCTTTGAGACCCCATGAACTGCAGCACGCCAGGCCTCCCTGTCCATCACCAACTCCTGGAGTCCAGCCAAACTCATGTCCATTGAGTCAGTGATGCCATCCAACAATCTCATCCTCTGTCGTTCACTTCTCCTCCTGCTCTCAATCTTTCCAAGCATCAGGGTCTTTTCAAATGAGTCAGCTCTTCGCATCAGGTGGCCAAAGTACTGGAGTTTCAGCTTCAACATCAGTCCTTCCAATGAACACCCAGGATTGGTCTCCTTTAGGATGGACTGGTTGGATCTCCTTGCAGTCCAAAGGACTCTCAAGAGTCTTCTCCAACACCACAGTTCAAAAGCATCAATTCTTCAACGCTCAGCTTTTTTCATAGTCCAACTCTCACGTCCATACATGACAACTGGAAAAACCAAAGCCTTGACTAGATGGACCTTTGTTGACAAAGTATGTCTCTGCCTTTTAATATGCTGTCTATGTTGGTCATAACTTTCCTCCCAAGGAGTAAGCGTCTTTTAATTTTATGGCTGCAATCACCATCTGCAGTGATTTCGGAGCCCCCAAAATAAAGTCAGCCACTGTTTCCACTGTTTCCGCATCTATTTCCCATGAAGTGATGGGACCAGATGCCATGATCTTAGTTTTCTGAATGCTGAGCTTTAAGCCAACTTTTTCACTCTCCTCTTTCACTTTCATCAAGAGGCTCTTTAGTTCTTCTTCACTTTCTGCCATAAGGGTGGTGTCATCTGCATATCTGAGGTTATTGATATTTCTCCCAGTAATCTTGATTCCAGTTTGTGCTTCATCCAGCCCAGCATTTCTCATGATGTACTCTGCATATAAGTTAAATAAGCAGGGTGACAATATATGGCCTTGACGTACTCCTTTTTCTATTTGGAACCAGTCTGTTGTTCCATGTCCAGTTCTGACTGTTGCTTCCTGACCTGCATACAGATTTCTCAAGAGGCAGATCAGGTGGTCTGGTATTCCCATCTCTTTCAGAATTTTTCACAGTTTATTGTGATCCACACAGTCAAAGGCTTTGGCATAGTCAATAAAGCAGAAATAGATGTTCTTCTGGAACTCTCTTGCTTTTTCCATGATCCAGCAGATGTTGGCAATTTGATCTCTGGTTCCTCTGCCTTTTCTAAAACCAGCTTGAACATCTGGAATTTCATGGTTCATGAATTGCTGAAGCCTGGCTTGGAGAATTTAAAGCATTACTTTACTAGCATGTGAGATGAGTGCAATTGTGCAGTAGTTTCAGCATTCTTTTGGCATTTTCTTTCTTTGGGATTGGAATGAAAATTGGCCTTTTCCAGTCCTGTGGCCACTGCTGAGTTTTCCAAATTTGCTGGCATATTGAGTGCCGCACTTTCACAGCATCATCTTTTAGGATTTGAAATAGCTCAACTGGGATTCCATCACCTCCACTAGCTTTGTTTGTAGTGATGCTTCCTAAGGCCCACTTGACTTCAATTAGTCCTATTTAACGATTGCTACCATTTTAATTTTGAGATTCCCTGGTGGCTCAGACTGTAAGAAGTCTGCCTGCAAAGCAGGAGACCCAGGTTCAGTCCTTGGGTTGGGAAGAGCCAATGGAGAAGGAAATGGCAATCCACTCTAGTATGCTTGCCTGGAAAATCCCATGGACAGAGGAGACTGGCAGGCTACAGTGCATGGGGTCGCAAAAAGTTGGACAAATCTGAGTGAATTCATTTTCCTCACTTTCATTATTTTAATTTTAAGTCAAAGATGTTGACTTGACATCAACATAGGCTGCTCCAAGAAGATTTCCAGACATCTTTGTCTTAGAGGCTGAAAGGGGAACTTGTGTCTTGAGTGTAGCAAATCATTTCACTCAGAGATGATCTGACTGAAATACTTGTGGTTCCATTTGGTGACTGACTTGGGGTAAGAAAAACTAAGAAGGGACAAAAGAAGTTGGATAATTATGATGGAAGAACTTCTAGAATGTTGGAGTGTTATTGTTCAGTCACTCAGTCATGTCCAACCCTTTGTGACCCCATGGACTGCAGCATACCAGACTTCCTTGTCCTTTACTATCTCCTGACGTTAACTCATGTCCACTGACTTGATGATGTCATCCAACCATCTCATCCTCTGTCAACCCCTTCTCCTCATGCCTTCAATCTTTCCCAGTATCAGGGTCTTTTCCAGTGAGTCAGCTCTTTGCATCAGGTGGTCAAAGTATTGGACTTTGGCTTCAGTTCTTCCAGTAAACATTCAGAGCTGATTTCCTTTAGGATTGACTGGTTTGATCTCCTTGCTGTCCAAGGGACTCTCAACAGTCTTCTCAATAGTTTGAAAGTATCAGTTCTTTGACACTCAACCTTCTTTATGGTCCAAGACAATGAGAACACTGGTAAAAACTGTCAAAATCAATTTTTTAAAGAAGTCTGGAAATTAGCCAAAGGCTTCCAAATATCTGAGGCCCATCTCTTCAAGAAAATCTCTGAGTCTTGGTAAAAATGAGAAGCATGAAGGCATTTTTAGTGTGTGTTATTTGTTCAGTCATGTCTGACCCTTTGCAACCCCATGGACTATAGCCCACCTGGCTCCTCTGTCTGTGGAATTCTCTGGGTGAAAATACTGAAGTGGGTAGCCATTCCCTTATCCAGGGAATCTTCCCAACCCAGGGACAGAACCTGGGTCTCCTGCATTGTAGGCAAATTACTTACCATCTGAGCCACCAGGGAAGCCTAAGTGGTCATGTTTCCATCCCCTCGTCCCAGCTCTGTGGCACTCTCAGCCACAGTAAATGTGAAACCACTAGAGGGGCAGGGTGGATGTGGAGCTGCACTGAAAGCCCCCAACCTGACAGCTGTCAACGTTTTATCTGTTTGGCAGATCCCCAGAAAAACCCCTTTGTCTTTATCTCATTTGAAACTCCACTAGTGGAAAGACCCCGATTTCCAGGGTATTTGTTGAAAACAATCAGCAAAAATTATCAAACATTACAGTGATCTGACTAAGTGATAGTAGTTGGGGCAAACAAGAATCTGGCCAGAAAACTTACGAGCAAAATATGGGCATGAGACAATCATAGGAGTCTTTGAAAAGCTTATTCCTGGGGTTCTAGGAGACCATGTGCATGTCCAGGGATGTGCATGTTTCCAGAACTGTGGAATAGCCAGAGAAGATGGGAGAAAGCCCTGGTCTCTTACCTTGGTGGTCCCCAAGTCTCTGCACAAGCAGGAAGTGAAGACTAAGGCAGAGTTTTAAGCTGCTGGAGTATTAAAGGAATGCCTCAACACAACATACACAAAGTGCCTTGTCAAAGGGAGGGAGGCATATTGGTTGAAGTCATTTAAGGAAATCTCTGTTTACATTGTTGTTGTTCAGTTGCTAAGTCATGTGTGACTCTTTGTGATCCCATGGAATGCAGCATGCCAGGCTCCTCTGTCCTTCGCTATGTCCTGGAGTTTGCTTGAATTCATGTCCATTGAGTTGGTGGTGCTACCTGACCACAAAGCTAACCAAGCAGAGATGTCAGTAGCAGCATATAATAAAGAATACAGACTTCACAGGATTAATTCAGGGAAATTACTAAACAAAAATACTATGATAAGCAACAAAAGTAACAAACCTTGGGAGAGGGGTAGAATCTGATATTCAGAGTTGCCACATAGATGATTTCTAAGTCCAGTTTTCAACATGAACAATTAAAGAGACATGCAAAGAAACAGAAGTTATGCTCCATAAAAATTAGAACATAAAGAAATGAACTAAGTAGATAGAAAAAGAATAGAGAAAACAAATAATACCAAAACTTGGCTCTTAGAAAAACACAAAATTGACAATCTCACCAAGACAAAACTAAACTCACCGAGAGGAAAAACAAACAAACAAACAGAGAAGACTCAAATGATTAAAATCAGGAAAAAAAAGAGAGAGAGAGCTATCATTACTGACTTCACAGAAATAAGATTATAAAAGTATAATTCAATCAACTCCAAGCCAACAAATTCCATAGCTTAGATGATATGGAAAAATTCCTAGAAAGATGCAAAGATATATGAAAACTGACTCAAGAAGAAATAAAAAACCTGAATAGACCTATAATAAGTAAAAAATTGGGTTGGCAACTAAAAAGCACCTTAGTGTAAAGTCCAGGCCCATAAGAGTACAGACTTAAAAAATTCCTCAAAAATATTAGTAAGCCAAATTCAACTATATATATATTATAATATATATATATATAATACATTGTGACTAAGAGAAATTTATTCCCAGAATGCAAGATCGGTTTAACACCTAAAAGTCAATGATGGACTAAAAAGCAAAACTACAGGATTATGTCAACAGACTCAGGAAATTTTTTTTAAAAAAAGCATTTGAAAAATTTCAACTCCCACTCATGAGAATAAACTGAAACAGACTGGAACTGTCAACTTAATAAAATGTCTATGAACCCAAGGTGATGCTATAATGTGCTTTCTCCTTCAGATCAGGAACAAGACAAGAATGCTTACTTTTGTAATATCTATTGAACATTTTACTGGAGAATCTAATAGTTCAGGTAAGGAAATAAATAAAAGACATCCAGATTGAAAAGAATAAGTAATACTGTCTCAAGTCACAGATGATAACACCTGATATATGGGAAATACCAAAATACCTATTAAAAAACTATTAGAACTAATAAACACATTCAGTGAGGCTGTAGGATGTAAGATCAATTATATTTCTATACACTAGCAGTGAACAACCAAACAATGCAACTAAAAAAGGAATTTACTTTATAATAGAAACAAAAAGAGTAAAAAACAGTTAGGAATAAATGTAGCAATTTATCGAGAGACTTGTATGGATGTGAATGGTTAGTTGCTCAGTCATGTCCAACTCTTTGTGGCTTCATGGACAGTAGTGCACTGGGCTCCTCTGTCCATTGAATTCTCCAACCAAGAATACTGGAGTAGGTTGTCTTGCCCTTTTCCAGAGGATCTTCCCGACCCAGGGATTGAACCCAGGTCTCCCGCATTACAGGCAGATTCCTTACCTGGGAAGCAACTGAAGAGGGAGCCTTCATCAGTTGCCAAACCCCCCTCCAGCTGATGAGGTTCCCCTCTCCATGGGATTCTCCAGGCGAGAATATTGGAGTTGGTTGCCATTTCCTTCTGCAAGGGATCTTCTGAACCCAGAGACTGAACCTGCATCTTCTGTGGCTCCTGCATTACAGGCAGATTCTTAACTGCTGAGCCACTTGTATACTTGAAGCTATAAAGGATTATTGAATGAAATTAAAGTATGTATAAATAAATGGAATGAATAGGAAAACGGCTGAATTAGGCAATAATTCTCAAATAGATCTATAGACTCACTGTGGCCCCTATAAAAATCCCAGCGGCCTTCTGGCAGAAATTGGCAAGCTAATGCTAAAATGCATATGGAAATACAAGGGACCCAGAGTAGCCAAAACATTCTTGAAAAAGAATAAAATTGAAGGTATCATATGTTTCAATTTCAAACTTTTAACAATACTATAGTATCTAAAGATAAATGTATAATAGAATGGAAAGTCAAGAAATAAACCTTTACAAGGTAGATCAAGATGGAAGAGTAAGACAATGTGGAGATTACCTCCCCCTACAAACACGTCAGAAAGCATCTACATGTGATACAAGTCTCATGGAAAACTAAATAGAAACTGGCATAAGGACTCCTATACAGCCAAGACTGTGAGAAAGATATACACATAATTGGGTAGCAAGAGAAGAAAAGCACTGGGTTAGGACCTCTGTCCCTGGGAGGCTACTAAGAGGGAAAAGGAGATTGCATGGGTGGACACCCACCCTGGGAGTGAGGAGACTGAGCCATAGACTAGTCATCCCAGCCCTGGAGTCCTGTGCACAGGAGACAAGCCCATCTGGCTCTTCGAAGAAATGCTGGGACAGACAGAAAGGCTGGAGAAGCCTAGGCTTCACTCCTGAGAAGTGTGTGGGTGATGGCTTGCCCCCAGTCAGGGAGAGGACATTTGCTCTAGTGGTTGCTACCTTGCCATGCTCCAGTCTGAGTTGCGTAAACACCCTGGCCCACTCATTACATGCCATAACTTGGCACCGATCTATAGCGGGCAGGACCTGTGAGACATCTCTATCAAAAAATGCAGAGGTGATCTGGGGACTTGAGGCAATAGCCCAGGTTGGGTGGTGGTTGTCATTTTTGGCATTTACTCAAGCAGTGCCCCAGATGCTGGCCAGATTTCTGATAGCAGTACAAATACCTGAATTCCCATGAAAGCCTTGCCATGTGCTAACTCAACACTACAGCTTAAAACTAGATCTGGGGTGACCACAACAGGGGTAAAGATGTGACTGTGGGCTACAGATTCCTATAAAGGCAGGGCATCAGATCTCTGTAGGTATACAAACCCTGCTTGTTTCAGCTTACCCCTCCTTTGGGACAAACAGCCCAGCACAGGAAGAAGGAAAATCAACACTTAAAAGCAACAAAGCCAGCTGGGGTTTAACCCTCTGGACTTCAGTTCCAGAAACTTGGGAACCACCTCCACCCTCAATAGGGTGATGACAGTCATTGAGTAGAAAGGAAGTCATATCTCACATCCTGCACAGCTCTAGCTTTATCAACAGCTACGACCCACCAGGGTGATGGCTGCCGGCATACCCTGAGCAAAGATATGACTGATATCCACAGAAAATCCAGCTCTCCCACCAAAAGCATGAGGCATACCCAGTACTCATAGGGATACTCCCACATAAGAACACCCCTTCAATACCACAATAGGTAACTTTTATTTTATTAGAGATAAAGAAAGTTAAATAAAATGAAAAGGCAGTAAAACTACCTTCAATTTAAAGAGCAAGAGAAAAACCTTGAAAAAAAACAAAGAAATAGATATAAACCATCTACCAGACAAAGAATTACTGATAATAAAAATGCTAACTGAATTAGGGAAAAGAGTTGATCTAAATATAGATCATTTTAAGAAATACTAGAAAATATAAAGACAACATATTCAAAAATAGATAATTCAATATCTAAGATCTTTAAGATGACAGACTAGAAGGGTGTGAGCTCATCTTTTCCTGCAAGAACACCCAAATCACAACTAGTTGCTGAACAACCATCAACAGGAGGATGTTGGATTCTACCAATAAAAGATACCCCACATCCAAGGGCAAAGGAGAAGCCCCAACAAGATGGTAAGAGGAGGGCAATCACATTTAAAATCAAATCTCAGACCCACCAGAGATGCTCAGAGGGATCAAACAAAACCTTGTGCTCACCAAGACCCAGGGAAAGGAGCAGTGACCTCCACAAGAGACTGAACCAGACCTGCCTTTGAGTGTTTGAGCGTCTCCAGCAGAGGCATGTGTCAGCGGTGACCTGCTGTGGGGACAGGGGCTCTGGCTGAAGCAGACCAGGGAGATGCGGCATGTAGCATAAGGCCTCTTGGAGGAGGTTGCCATTAGTTCCACTATAGAGCTGCTGGGCAGACAACCTACAAACTGGAGAATGATTATACCAAAGATGCTCTTGCACTGCTTTGAAAGTTCTAGGGACCACAACAGACTCCCCAACTTGGGGCTCTGGCAAAGGGACTGAGAAACCCTAGGGAACGTGACTTTGAAGGTCAGTAGCATTGGATTACAGAATGTCCACAGTACTGGGAAAACAGACTCTTGGAGGGCATAAGAAAACATTGTGTGCTCCAGGACCCAAAAGAAAGGAGCAGTGACCCCACAAGAGACTGAGCCAGACTTGCCTGTGAGTGTCTGGGAGTCTCCAGCAGAGATGCGGGTCCACAGTGGCCTGCTGCGGGGTCAGGGGCACTGACTACCACTGGGAGCTGTGGCATGCTGGCATAAGTCCTTTTGAAGGAGGCCACCGTTACTACCATTACCCCTACCATAGTTTGGCCTAGGCCTGTAGGGAGGATGAAAAGGAACACAGCCCCACCATCTGCAGAAAATTGGATTAAAGATTTACTGAGCATGGCCCTGCCATCAGAACAAGACCCAGTTTTCCCCACAGCCAGTCCCTCCCATCAGGAAAATTCCACAAGCCTCCTATCCTCATCCACCAGAGGGCAGAAGGAATGAAAACCACAATCACAGAAAACTAATCAAACTGATCACATGGATCACAGCCTTGTCTAATTCAATGAAATTATGAGCCATGCCGTGTTGGGCCACCCAGGACAGAGGGTCATGGTGGAGAGTTCAGACAGAATGTGGTCCACTGGAGAAGGGAATGGCAAGCCACTTCAGTATTCTTGCCTTGAGAACCCCATGAACAGTATGAAAAGGCAAAGAGATATGACACTGAAAGATAGACTCCCCAGGTCAGTAGGTGCCCAATATACTACTGGAGAATCATGGAGAAATGACTCCAAAAGGAATGAAGAGGCTGAGCCAAAGCGAAAACAGCATTCAGTTGCAGATGTGTCTGGTGGTAAAAGTAAAGTCCAATGCTGTAAAGAACAATTATTGCATAGGAAGCTGGAATGTTAGGTCCATGAATCAAGGTCTATGAATCAAGTCAAACAGGAGATGGCAAGGTTGAACATTGATATTTTAGGAATCAGTGAACTAAAGTGGACAGGAGTGGGGTAATTTAATTCAGATGATCATTACATCTACTACTGTGGGCAAGAATCCCTTAGAAGAAATGGAGTAGCCCTCAGAGTCAACAAAAGAGTTCAAAATGCAGTACTTGGGTGCAGTCTCTAAAATGACAGGATGATCTCTGTTCGTTTCCAAGGCAAACTATTCAGTATCATGGTAATCCAAGTTTACGCTCCAACCACTAATACCAAAGAAGCTGAAGCTGAACAGTTCAATGAAGACCTATAAAACCATCTAGAACTAACATCATTAAAAAGAAAATAAAAAGCAGAGACATCACTTTGTCAACAAAGTTTCAAATAGTCAAAGCTATGGTTTTTCTGGTAGTCATGTACGGAGGTGAGAGTTGTACTATAAAAAGGCTGAGTGCTGAAGAATTAAAGCTTTTAAATCATGGTGTTGGAGAAGACTCTTGAGAGTTCCTTGGACTGCAAGGAGATCAAACCAGTCAATCCTAAAGGAAATCAACCCTGAATATTCACTGGAGAGATTGATACTGAAGCTGAAGTTCCAATATTTTGACCACCTGATGTGAAGAGCCAACTCATTACAAAAGACCCTGATGTTGGGAAAGATAGAAGGTAGGAGGAGAAGGGAATGACAGAGGATGAGATGGTTGGTTGGCATCACCAGCTCAATGGACATGAGTTTGAGCAAGCTCCAGGAGATGGTGAAGGACAGGAAAGCCTGGCATGCTGTAGTCTATTGTGTTGAAAAGACATGACTGACTGAACAACAACAACAAGATTGAAAAACACTCTATAAGCAATGAATAGTAGACTGAATGACACATAAGTGATCTAGAAGACAGAACAAAGGAAATCACCCAATCAGAACAGCAGACAGAAAGACAAATGTAAAAATAGAAAAAGAGTGCAACATATGGGACCTCGAGGTTACCATCAAGTGCGCAACAATTCACATTATAAAGGTGCCAGAAAAAGAGAGAGAAGGGTACAAAAATGTAGTGGAAAATATTATGTTTGAAAACTTCCCAAACCTAAAGATGGAAACAGATAGATACCAAGTACAGGATCACAAACAGGATAGCCCCTTCGATATACACACACACCAAGACACAGCATAAGTAAAATGGCCAAAGTTAAAGATAGAGAATCCTAAAGGTAGCAAGAGGAAATCAAAGAGTTATATATCAGGTAATCTCTATAAGGCTATCAACTGATTGTGCTGCAGAAACTTTATAAGCCAGAAGGGAGTGACATAATATATTTAAAGGAAAAACCTGCAACCTAGGATACTCCACATAGCAAGATTATCATTTACAGTAGAAGTGATAAAGCACTTCCCAGACAAGCAAAAACCGAAATAATTCAGCAATAATAAATTTATCCTAAAGTAAATGCCGAAAGGTCTTCTCTAAATAGAAAAAAAGACTATATGGAAAAGGAAAATTCCAATAGGAAACACAGCAGAGTAAGGATTGAAGGTCATGAATATATCAGTAGGTAAATGTAAAGCAAAAGAAATCTGTACAAAGAAGTATAACTTCAATACATAGAGAAAGGATAAGCATGAAGGTTTAAAATATGACAAAAAACACAAAATTTAGGGGAGGATAATAAAAAAGTAGAGCTTTTAGAATGTATTTGAACTTAAATGACTATTAGTTTAAATCAAGTAGATATAACTATCAGTCATCATATATGAATCCCATGGTAACCACAAATCAAAAACTTAGAACAGATACACAAAAAGCTAAAAGAAAGGAAACCAAGCATACTACAAAAGAAAAATCATCACACCTCAATGGGACAAAAAAAAAAAAAAAAGAGAGAGAGAGAATATACAGAGAAGAATGACAAAAACAACTAGAAACCAAGTTGTAAAATGGCAATAAGGACATCCCTACCAATAGTTACTATAAGTGCCAATGGACTAAATGCTCTGATCAAAAGACGTAGGGTGGCTGATTGGATAAATGAATGAATATTCTTTTATATGTTGTGCACAAGACAGTGACCTCAGGACTAAAGACACACACAGACTAAAAGTAAGAGGATGGAAAAAGATTTCATGCAAAAGGAAATGATAAAATAGTCAAGGCAGCAACATTTGTATCAGACAAAGTGGACTTTAAAACAAAAACTGTAACATCAGACAAAGAAGAGCATTATACAATGACATATAGGGATCAATAGAAGAAGAGGATAATGGATAGATTAATTAATATATGACAGAGGATGAGATGGTTGGATGGCATCACCGACTCAATGGACATGAGTTTGGGTAAACTCTGGGAGTTGGTGATATAGAGGGAGGCCTGGTGTGCTGCAGTCCATGGGGTCGCAAAGAGCCGGACATGCAAAGAGCGACTGAACTGAAATGAACTGAACTGATATATATGCGTCCAATAAAAAGCACCTAAATATATAAAGTAAATATTAATAGACATAAAGGGAGAAATTGATAATAATACAATAAGAGCAGGAGACCTTTGTACCCCATTGACTTCAATGGACAGATCATCCAGACAGGAAATCAATAAGGCAACAGAGGTGTTAAATGACATAACCGACCAGTTAGACTTAATTGATATCTACAGAACCTTCCATCCAAAAACAACAGAATACACATTATTTTCAAGTGTACATGGAATGTTCTCCAGGATAGAACATCTACTGGGTCATAAAACAAGCCTTAAAAAATTTAAAAGCTTGGAAGTTATACCGAGCATTTTTCTTCTGACCACCACAGTGTGAAACTAACAAGCAACCACAAAAATAAAATGGGAAAAAATGCACACATGGAAACCAAACAGCATTCTACTGAAAAAACAATGAGTCAATGATAAAATCAAAGAGGAAATCAGAAAATATCTGAAGACAAATGAAAATGGAGACACAACTTTCCAAAGTCTATGGGATGCAACAAAGTAGTTCTGAGAGAGGTTATCGCAGTTCAGGTTTTCTCAGGAAACAAGCATAAACCTCAAATTAACAACTTAATCTACCATTTCAAAGAGGTAGAAAAAGAACAAACAAATTTAGGTCAGCAGAGGGAAGGAACTAATATATACCAGAGAGGAAATGAACAAAATAGAGATTTAAAGAGATTTAAATAGAAATAGAATAGAGAAGACCAGTGAAATTAAGGGCTTATTTTTGAAAAGATACAAAATTGATAAACCTTGACCTTGGCTGACTTTATTTTTCTGGGCTCCCAAATCGCTGCAGATGGTGATTGCAGCCATGAAATTAAAAGATGCTTACTCCTTAGGAGGAAAGTTATGACCAACCTAGACAGCATATTATAAAGCAGAGACATTACTTTGCCAACAAAGGTCCGTCTAGTCAAGGCCATGGTTTTTTTTTAAGTAGTCATGTATGTATGTGAGAGTTGGACTATAAAGAAAGCTGAGTGCCGAAGAATTGATGCTTTTGAACTGTGCTGTTGGAGAAGACTCTTGAGAGTCCCTTGGACTGCAAGAAGATCCAAGCAGTCCATCTGAAAGGAGATCAGTCCTGGGTGTTCATTGGAAGGACTGATGTTGAAGCTGAAACTCCAATACTTTGGCTGCCTGCTGCAAAGAGCTGACTCATTTGAAAAGACCCTGATGCTGGGAAAGATTGAGGGCAGGAGGAGAAGGGGACGACAGAGGATGAGATGGTTGGATGGCATCACTGACTCAATGGACATGAGTTTGGGTAAACTCCAGGGGTTGGTGATGAACAGGGAGGCCTAGTGTGCTGCAGTCCATGGGGTCACAAAGAGTTGGACTCAACTGAGTGACTGAACTGAACTGATCCTTCTCAAACCATTCCGGAAAAACTTGAGGGTGGAACATTCCAAAATTCATTCTACAAGGCCAATGATAGCAAAGCCAGACAAAGACACTACAAAAAGAGGGGGGGAAAAAAAAGAAAGAAAATTATAGGCCATTATCTTTGATGAACATGAATGCAAATATTTTCAACAAAATATTAGCAAACTGAACCCAATAATAGAAAGCCATGATCAAGTTGGATTTAGTCCAGAGTCACAATAATGAACATTCACAAATCAAAGGATAGAAATCACATGATCATCTCAATAAATGCTGAAAAAGCATTTGGCAAAATGAAACATCCATTCCTTATAAAAACTCTCATCAAAGTGAATGTGGTGGAAACATAAATCAACATAATAAAGGCCATTTACAAATACAACAGCTAACGTAATACTGAAAGATGAATAACTGAAAGCCTTCCTGCTAAATTCAGGAGCAAGACAAGCCCACTTTCACCACTTCTTTTTAACATAGTTAGGATATCCTAGCCATAGCAATCAGACAAGAAAAAGAAATAAACTGTATCCAAACTGGAAGGGAAAAGATAAAACTGTTTGCAGATAACATGATACTTTATATAGAAAAGGTTAAAAGTCTCCCATCAACAAATAATAGAATTAATAAATAAATTCAGCAAGATTAATATAGAGATATCTGTTGCATTTCTACACACTAACAAATACCATAAAGAGAAAGTAAACATATACCATTTAAAATTGCATCAAAAAGGATAAAATACCTAGGATTAAACTTAGCAAAGGAGGTAAAAAAACTATACTCTGAAAACTATAAAACATTAATAAGAGAAACTGAAGATGATACATGGAAATGGTAAGATAACTTGTGCACTTGGATTTGAAGAATTAATATTGGTAAAATGGCCATATAAACCATAGCAATCTACAGATTTAATGCAATCTCTATCAAAATACCATGACATTTTTATAGAACTAAATCAAATAATCCTAAAACTTATATAAAGCTGGAAAAGACCCCCAAATGCCAAAGAACTGTTGAGAAAAAAGAATAAAGCTGGAGGTATAACCCACCCAGACTTCAGACTATACTATAAAGTGACAGTAATCAAAGCAGCATGATATTGGCACAAAGTCAGAAACACAGGTCAGAATAGAGAGTCCAAAAAGAAGTGCACCAATCAATGGTCAGTCTACAACAAAGGAGGAAAGAACATACAATGACTAATGGACAGTTTCTTCAACAAGTGGTTCAGGGGAACCTAGACAGTTACACATAAAACAGTAAGATTTGAACACTCCCTCACAGTGCCTGCAAAAGAAGCCCAAAATGATTTAGAGACCTAAATATGAGAACAGAAACCATTAAACTCCTAGAAGAGAACATAGGCAGAACACTCTTTGGCATAAACTGTAGAAATATTTTTTTCAGAAGTCTCCCAAGGCAAAAGAAATGAATGCAAAAAACAAACAATAGAATTAAAGGAAACTTAAAAGCTTTTGCACAGCAAATGAAACCATCAACAAAATGAAAAAGCCATCTACTAACTCAAAGGGAGAAAATGTTTCAAATTATGTGACCAACAAGGAGTTAATATCCAAAATACACAAATAGGCCATATCACTCAGTATTAAAAAACCAAGCAACCAAATAAAAAAAAAAATGGACAGATGCTCTGAATAGACATTTTTCCAAAGAAGAGATACAGATGACTAACAGGCACATAAAAACATGCTCAACATCAGCAATTATTAGAGAAATGCAAATCAAAACAACAAAGAGATATCACCTCACACCTTTCAAGGTAAATCTCCTACACTGTTGGTGGGAATAAAAATTGGTGCAGGTGCTGTGAAAAACATTATGGAGGTTCCTTAAAAAAACTAAAAGTAGATCTACCATATGACCCAGGAATTCCACTCCTGGATATATACCCAGAAAAATATAAATGCTAATTTGAAAAGATAGACATGCCCCAATGTTCCAGGGTGGCTCAGACAGTAAAGAATCTGCCTGCAATGCAGGAGACTCAGGGTCAGAAAGATCCCCTAGACAGGGAAATGGCAACCCACTCCAGTATTCTTGCCTGAAAAATTCCATTGACAGAGGAGTCAGGTGGGCTACAGTCCAAGGGTCACAAAGAGTTAGACACGACTGAGTGACTAACTCTATATGTTCACAGAAGCAATATTTACAGTAGCTAAGATATGGAAGTAACCTAAGTGCCTGTCAACAGAAGTGGTATATATAAATATTATACAATGAAATATAACTCAGCCAAAAAAAAAAAAAATACTGCCATTTGCAGCAACATGAGTGGACCTACAGAATATTACAAATAGGTGAAACAAAGAGTGAAACCAACCAAATACAATTATATCATTTATATGTGGAATCTAAAAAAATAATGCACATAAATGTATGTGCAAAACAGAAGCAGACTTACAAACACAGAAAATGAGTGGTGGTTGCTCAAATGGAGAGGGAAGTAGAGAGGGACAAATTAGGGGTATTGAATCAACAGATACAAACTACTGTATAAGAAATACATAAGCAACAAAGATGTATTGTATAGCACAGGAAGTTACAGCCATTATCTTGTAATGACTTATAATGGAGTGTTCCAGGGATAGATTTTATTTTCTTGGGCTCCAAAATCACTGTGGATGCTGACTGCAGCCACAAAATTAAAAGATGTTTACTCTTTGAAAGAAAAGGTATGAAAAACCTAGACAGTGTATTAAAAAGCAGAGACATCACTTGGCCAACAAAGATTCATATATTCAAAGCTATGTTTTTTCCAGTAGTCACGTATGGATGTGAGAGCTAGGTCATAAACAAGGCTGAGTGATGGAGAACTGATGATTTCAAACAGTGGTACTTGGAGAAGACTCTTGAGTCTCCCCCTGGATAGCAAGGAGATCAAATCTAAAGGAAATCAATCCTCAGTAGTCACTGGAAGGACAGAGGCTGAAGCTAACACTCCAATAGTTTGGCCACTTGATGGGAAGAGCCAACCCACTGGAAAAGACCCTGATGCTGGGAAAGACTAAAGGCAGGAAGAGAAGGGGGAAACAGAGAATGAGATGGTTGGATGGCATCACTGACTCAAAGAGCATGAGTTTAAGCAAACTCTGGGAGACAGTGAAGAACAGGCAAGTTTGGGGACACAACTTAGTGACTGAACAAAACAATAACAGAGTGCAATCTGCAAAACACTGAATCATTGTGGTGTACATGCCAAACTAATATTATAAATTAACTTACTTCAATAGAAAAAGAAACCCTTATGTTTATGATTTATAGTCAATTGATTCTTCACAAAGGTGCCAACACAATACACCATGGTGTATTTGTGTTTGTCGCTCAGTCTCAGTAATATCTGACTCTTGGTGATGTCATGGGTGGTAGCCCTCCTGACTCCTCTGTCCATGAAATTTTCCAGGTAAAAATACTGGAGTTGGTTGCTATTTCCTTTTCCAGGAGATCTTCCCAACCCAGGGATTTAACCCATATCTCCTGCATTGGCAGGTGGATTCTTTACAAAAAATTTAATTCAAAATTGATTGTAGTCATAAATGTAAGAGTTAAAATTTTAAAACTCTCAGAAGAAAATAGGAATAACTTTTATGACCTTGAATAAATGGATTCTTAGATATGGCACCAAAAGCAGAAGCAACAAAAATAAAAAAAAGTCTAATAAAAAAATTAGAGTTCATCTAAATTAAAAAACTTCAAAGGACACTATCAGGAAACTAAAAAGACATCTCACAGAATGGGAGAAATTATTTGCAAATCACATATCTTGTAAGGACTTTATATACAAAATATATGAGTACTGAAAACTTTATAATAAAAAGATAAGTAACCCAATGAAAATGGACAAAATATCAAAACAGACATTTCTCCAAAAAGATATACAAATGGCAAATAGCTCATGAAAAACTGCTCAGCATCTTTACTCATTAAGAAAATGCAAATCAACCCCAAATGTGGTACCACTTTCCACCCGTTAGAATGGCTAAAATTAGAGCCTGACAACTTTGAGTACTTGTAAGACTGTAGGGAAATAAAAGGGCTTGTGCTCGTGGTAAAGAACGCACCTGCCAATGCAGGAGACATAAGAAACTCGGGTTTTATCCTTGGGTCAGGAAGATCCCCTGGAGGAGGGCATGGCACCCTACTCTAGTATTCTTGCCTGGAGAATCCCTATGGACCAGGGAGCCTGGCGGGCTACAGTCCATAGAGTCACAAAGGGTCGGACACAACTGTAGTGACTTAGCAAGCACACATGCACAGGGAAATAGAAATATGATATATTACTGATGGATTGTAAAATGGTGCAGGGCACTTTGCAAAACAGTTTGGCAGTTCATCAAAAATATAGACAGAGTTACCATGTGACTTGGCAATTCTACCCTTTGGTATATATTGGTGAGTGCAGTAACTTCAAATTAAGCACTAGCATATGGTTCCCACACCGGCTGGAACCAGAGGGCTGATGACTGAGATTCCTGGAACACCACCCTGTTACCTCACCATCAACAATCAGATGAAGTTCACGTAACCTGTAAACCTTTCTGAAAATTTGCTCCCCCCAAACTGTCAGGGAGTTCAGGACTTCAGAGCATGAGCTGCCCAGTTCTTCCTGCTTGGCCCTGCAGTACACCTTTCTCTGTTCTGAACTCTGACTTTTCAATTTGCTTGGCTTTAGTGTGTCAGGCACACAAACTTCAGTTAATAGTGTATTTCTAGAGAGGCTAGCAAAACCATCTTTGAAAGAACTATCCGAAGGTGAATTCTAGAAATCATTCTACAATGGTAAATTTCTGAAATCAGCAATGAGATTCTCAAGGGTACTACTATGAAATACAACTCTTGGGTATAATGTTTCTTTTTTTTTTTTTCAATGCTTATTAATACTTTTCCAGATAATATGTAAGAGTTGGCAAAGTAGATGAGAACAAATGCAATTTAAAAACCATCCTCAAATTTTAATTCTCTTTGAGTGTTTCTTTTCTTGTTTTGTATTTCCCTTCTTTCATTATCGGTCTTGATATTTTGTAGGAAAGAGCTTCAGTAAGGACCATGGCTAGTCTTTCCATGCTGCTGGGTTATGTCTGCTTATGGCTGCCAGCAAGATGCCCTACTATTGGTCAGACTTACCATCCTGAGCTTTCCTACCCTCTGATATTTTGTGAAGAGTGAAGGGAGAGTTCCTGAGTCTGCTTGGTTATTTCCCTCAGGGGCCTTTCTTCCCAAGTGTCTCACCTCAAACCTTATTCTCACTTCCTCTCTCTCCCTGCTTTTTCTTTCCCCATCATCTTTTTCTATAGATGACAGAGATAGAAGGACAGGAGGCCAGCACCCCTTTCTGAATGTAGGAAGCACAGTTTTATCAAGAATATAGAGAAGAATTTTTAAATTAAAAGCAGGCATGTGGTGGGGTGGCTGAGAAAGAAAGTAGTGTCTAAAGTGGAGGGCAGATAAATTCTGTCCCTATTAATGCTGCCATTGGTAGTAATTTAATAATATTCTATAGTAAATTCCTTACATTTTTCAGGTATAGAAATGATTGAAACAGAACAGCAAAACTTGGTGTAAAAAGGGACTTCAGTGGTTAAACAGGTTGAGTTGTCTGGCAGCTCCAAAAACAGGTGAGAAATATGACCCTGGAGTGCAGCAAATCTAATCTTTGGGCAGGTTTATTGTTTATCAGGCTTTTGTCTAAGGAGGGTTCATTATATATAACATTGAGATACAGTTTAGTAGAGCAGATTTATTCAACAGGTTTATTCTTTTACCAGGTCTCATAGTATTTCACCACTTGGTATGTGGGGTCTTATTCATCAAAACAGTTTATGACTTAATCAGTTATGAATTTTAAAAAGTTTTACTAATAATGCAGGATGTGTTAAAATTTATAGTTAGTGCATTTATTCTATTAGGAGTTTTATTTTTGAGCTAAGACACACTGGAGATGTAACACAAGCAAACTGAATGGTTTATTTGTAATAAACAGAATGGCCTCTGCAGGGCCTCCAGCTATGAGTGGTGGATTTTATTTGCCATCTTACTGTGGCCTGAGGTACTCTTAAGGTTTTCCATGAGTTGGGTCATCAGTTGCACCTAAAACTTGGTTTAAAATATCTGTGGTTCCTTTTCCTCGTAGTATAGTAGGGCTCACTTCACCCTCGTGGAGGCACAGTGAGAGGCGGGCCCACCCAATCACGTTGTTGCATGAGTGTTTAGAACAATCATTTCTTGAAGTAGAGGAGGCCAGCATGGCTACTGTTTTCTGAGGTCTGCTAACTGCTGCTGCTAAGTCACTTCAGTCGTGTCCGACTCTGTGTGACCCCATAGATGGCAGCCCACCAGGCTCCCCCATCCCTGGGATTCTCCAGGCAAGAACATTGGAGTGGGTTGCCATTTCCTTCTCCAGTGCATGAAACTGAAAAGTGAAAGTGAAGTCGCTCAGTTGTGTTCGACTCTTAGCAACCCCGTGGACTGCAGCCCACCAGGCTCCTCCGTCCATGGGATTCTCCAGGCAAGAGTACTGGAGTGGGGTGCCATTGCCTTCTCCATTTCTGAGGTCAGTATCAGTAATTTGCCTTAATGGTCGTCTCCAGTGGAAAGATGGAGTCAGGTGAAACCTTTAACTGGGCCAAGAGGCATTTTGTAGATGGGAGCCTCTGCCAGTTTAGGGTTAACTGCAGGTGTCTCGCCATAGTGACATAGTTACGCCCTTGTGTGTAAGCCCAGCAGCCTGACAGCTTCTGCAGTTCTGACCTGCCCAGGTATCCTTTATGATTTATTTGTGGCATTTGCCCCCGTTCTGGATCATCACAGCACATTTTCTCTACTGTCAGTATTACATCACTAAAAAATCACCTCCCCATAATCTCTGTTGAGCAGACAAGTAAGTGAGTGCGCTCCTAGCAGATCTCCAACTGTTTCGATCACTGGGGTGGAATTTGCTGACAGTGGGACAAAATCCTGGTAGAAGTGACTTTAGTCAATGATTCCAAAATGGGATAGCTCTATTCTTACTATTCCCAGGGCACTCAGCTCTGCAGGGAGAGACACTGCTTTCAAGAGGCAAGATTAACCGTTGGCTTTCTGATCCTGTTTCAGAATAGAATCACCCATTCCTTGAGAGCACAAACGGACTCATGGCCCATGGTGGGTTATAATTTATTATGCTGGCTCAACATCTCAAAGTCTCGTATTCACCACATATGTCCTTTAATTGTTGGCTTTGGGGCCACCCTTTCTGACCATTCTCTGATTTGCATTTACTTTCCACAAGAAGAGAGCGTGATGGTGTTATTTCCACCATTGCCTCCCAGTGGGTGTTGCTTCCCCGAGCCTGTCGGACTGTGTTTGGTACTTAGGGCTCTGCAGCATCCCTTGTCTTTTGAGCCCAGCTGTGAGGGCTGAGGCTGGCTCCACCCACAACTGCACCTGGGTAGCAACAGTGCAAGATACTGTTTGGATCTGTTTGCCGAGGTCCACTCCAGAGGTCTGCTTTTCCTACCTTCTGGACATTTTCCACACTGAAGTCAGCAAACCTTTTAAAAATGAATATCTGATCCTGTCACTGTTCTGTTAAACCTGTTCACAGCTTCCCATTTCCCTTAGGACAAAGCTGAAGCCTTTACCCTGACCGGTTAAAGTCTTCATGATGTTGTCCCCGCCCAGGCCTCCAGCTTCATTTCCAGCCACTCTCCCTCCTCTTCCATCGTTCTGGAGCTCTGCCTTTGAGCTCCTTCCCAGCTCTGGGTTTCTGAACCTTGACAGTTGCCAGTCTCACAGTTTTTCACCTGGCTCATTCCCATTTCCTCAGGGAAGTTCTGATAGACTGGATGCCGCAGTCCCACCCCAGCGCTGAAGCCTTGCTTTTTCTTCATGTCCTTGTCAAACGTCCACTTGGATATTGACCAAATAATCAGACCACACAGGCAAAAAAATTTTTCTTAACAAGGATACGAATCCCATGATAACTGTAATGTCTTATTTACATCAGTGTCTCCAGGGCTGGTTCAGTGAGGTTCAACAAATATTTCTCAACTGATTGAATGAATGAATGTTTCTTGTCTTCTTCCATAAATTTTAAGATCAATCTGTGCTGGGATTATGTCTTAATATTCTTATCTCTTCCCAGGGTGTTGCCCAGGGGTTTCTGGCTAACTGACTGGTCTAATTTAGAACCTTGATCTCATTAGTCTTATCCCCATTCACCTTCTAGTCCTTCGAGAAGTACTTGAAGTGATAGAACGCTTGCTGCCAGGGCTGGTTCTGAGATGTCTTGAGAAAGTCTTAGAAGGGTAACACTTTCTTTGCTGTTTATTTGGCATACAGAGTTCTACCTAGTAGGATTGTGGCAATCATATTTGGTTCCCCAACCAACAGTTATTTCCGACTTCCATCCTGCTGGCAGGGGCTACGTTTGTTTCTACACCCAGCCCCTCATGTACTCATGTTACGAGTTTTTAACAGAATAAATTTATCCTGGCTTCAGAGAAAAATCCCAGTTGGTAAATTCACAGTTCTCACTATGTGGTCTATAAAACCCCAGAGGTCTCACAGACCCTGTGAGGGAGTCCTTAAGGGCAAAACTATTTTCATGAGAATACTAAGACATTGTTTGCTTTTTTCCATGCTGATATTTGTTCTGATGGTCAAAAAAAACATAAAGAGATGAGTAACATGGTGGGTACCTTGGCAAGAATTAAGGCAGTGGCAACACATTGTACAAATAGACATTGTGTACTTCACTGCCAAGTATTCACAGTAAAAGAAAGGAGGGAAGGAAGAAAGGAAGTTGGAAGGAAGGGAGGAAAGAGGGAAGGAAGGAAGGGAAGGAGGAAAGAAAGGATGGAGGGAAGAAAGGAATGAAGGAATTAATTTTATTTGAAAATTTCCTTGATAAGGCTATAACAATTGTTTTCTTTTAAATTAAATCTCACCTTTTAAGTACATGTCATTATTCTGACTGAAGAAATGGAAAGCTTGCATCAGGCACTCCTGTTGCTGACCAAAGTACAATAAACATGGACAAAAATGGGAAATACCCTTGGGACACAATTTGATTTGTGAGCTAAATTAGCTGTTTTGTACTTTTTTTTTTTCATGGAATATCATTTTCACTTTATGGAAGATCTGACCAACTATGGCTCTTCTGACTTGTGTATTTAACCGATATTTTCTCAAAAATGAACAGTAGGAAACAACTAACAGTATTTGTTGCCAAAGATGAAGTGTAAACTTTGAAGCAAAAATTATGTTTTAGGAAATTGTATTTGTCACTATGAGTTTGACAGCTTCCCAGTATTTTAAGAATTATCTAAAGTGGAGATAGTAAGGAATATACATTTCCAATTTTGTGTAATAATGAAATTGCACACTCTTATGGGACTTGAACCCAGCCAGAACCCAGACTGGAACTTGAACCCAGTGTCTTCTAATTGTGATCACACACCTGGTCTCAGGGTTTAATGAAGCTCAGGTTCTTTATGTCTTGTCGTGGAAAGAATTCAGTGAGAGACAAAGTGATAAGTGGATTTATTTAGAGAGATACACATTGCCAGGTGGTGCTAGTGGTAAAGAACTCACCTGCCAATGCAGGAGATTTAAGAGACTCAGGTTCCATCCCTGGGTCAGGAAGATCCCCTGGAGGAGGGCATGGCAACCCACTCCAATATTCTTGCCTGGAGAATCCCAAGGACAGAGGAGCCTGGTGGGCTACAGTCCATAGTGTCAAAAGAGTTGGAAACAACTTAGTGACACAACTAAAGTAACTTAGCACACACACAGCACACACACATTCCACAGACAGAATGCAACCTGTTTCAAAAGGTAAGAGGGGCCCCAGGGTAATCTCATAATTGCACAAAAATTTTAAGTAATTTACTCTTTTCACTATTTTTTTTCATTTTGGAAAATATAATTATTTGTCAAAACTATTTGCTGTTTGTGTTAAGATAAGATTCTTTTCTAAAGGAATTAAAATTTAAAATTTTCTTGGTTTCAGTTTTTAATAGGATATCTGTTGATAGATATCACCTGCATAAACAAAGGCTTGAAAACCTCTGGTCCGGGCTAATCGTTACGGTTCTGGCGATTGCTTTAGTCATAGGCCTATAAAGATATGTAAAAGGAGTCCTGCCAAGAGGGAAGGTTGTGATAGTTTTAAAGTGTGTAAAATGAATGGATGGTCTCTTTCTTCTACTGATCATGATTGGGTCTTCATGTGACACCTAGAATTATGGCAGACTTCATCAGCTGATGCAGTTAAAGTAGTTAGGTGAAGGAATTAAAATCATCTGGATCCTGGTTGGCACGGTTAAGCTGTAACTTAACCAGCTCTGGAGTTGTCTTGGCCCTAGGCTTACTGATAACTGAGAAAATAGGGTTCTTCTATTTCTTAAGCCATTTGCATGAGGTTTCTCTTCACTTAATAGCCAAGAGCATTCTGATCCAAAAATCCTTTCCCTCTTCCCCCCAAACTTTAAACATATAAAGTAATTCACAGCCAGAATGAAGTCTTTTTTCCCTTTTGACTTTTTTTTCAGTACAGAACTCCACATCCTCCTCAAAGATCATTAGGACTATCTGCCCAATTTCTTGGTTTTATATATTGTAGTTCCTATGTGAGTATATGATTTTTCCTCCTTCTACCCCCTTTTACCATCCAAACCAGCAGAAAAATAAATAGCCATATAAAAGAGGTGGATGTTATAGACAACAAAACACTGCCAGGATCTATGCCGCGCTTCCCCCAAAGAGTCATTTCCGTCTATTAGGCACATAATGCATGTTTTAAAAGAGAACCCGTTGTAAATACATATTTGTTTAGATGGACTGCAGCACAGCAGAGACTCTCCTGGGGAGATAGTAGGTATTTTACAACCTGCCAAAAAAGATCCCCGTGGAAGGTGAAATAGGACAAACAGAAAGGTGTAGAACCCCTCTCCCCGCAGTTGATGGCCCGTGGCTGACCTGGCCTTCAGACACCTTGACCTCAGAGGCAGTTCTGTCAGCCACTTGGCTCACTGAGGTCCAGGAACCATTCAGGCTAAACATGGGGTCTGAGGAGAGATGCTGGAGCAAGCCATCCAGTGGAGCGGCTCCAGGCAGAGTTCTTAAGCCCTGAGCCCTCAAGTGAGGCTGGTTTTGCTCTTTTTGGGAGTGGGGGCACGACCAGAAACAAAGTGCACCCACCCATCTGCACTTGACTTCAAAGGCCTCCATCAAATTCAAAGTAGCTCAGGATCTGCGTTTTGGGTGTGAAGGCACTGTTCTTATGCCAGACTAGTGCCTGCTAGCACAGGTATAAATAACAGCTGCAGCCAGAATCCCTGCTGCCTTGTACTGGAAAATACAAGGGGAACTAGCATCAGGCTGCAATTAATACCATTTTAAGGGGAGTCTTGAGAGAGAGAGAAGCAGGATGTCTTGTACCAAATTCCAGCCCCCAAGAAGTGTGGGAATACTCTTCCACTTTCATTCTGTGGATGCTCTGTTTCCTAGCTCTGTGTTTTGCCAGGATGACATCAGCTTTTGGGTACAAATAGAACCTCCCACCACCCCTCCTACAAGAGTAATTACTCAGGTGATGATGAGCACTTCCTTTGGCATCACATCAGGAGGAAGGGGATGTCAATTTCTTCCATTAATTAGTGATGCTAAGGCTGTTCACCAGGTTAAGGCAGTGACTGCTGAATCTCTTCACTGAAGAAACACTCTGTGCTTTTTTTTAAATTAGTGAATAGTCTGTGTGCCCATACTTGGAAATCATGTAAGTATCCTAGTTCCTAATGATTTTTCAACCAAAGATTTTAGAAAAATCCATGACTGAGTCAATGATCACATTTGCGTTTGCAAAATGGTGATTTTCTAATTCAGTCATTACTTCTGCAGTTATTAACTGGTGTTGACATGTAAATAATCTATCGCCACAGATAGTTTTTTTCATCAGCATGCTATAATCCATTACCATTATTCTTTTCGATGCCCAGATTGTGTTGGCTTTGGCCAGCAGGAACCCCTTCGGCTTCTAGCACTTTCTTGCTTTCTGTCGCAAGTTGTTCCAAAGTCAGCTTTCCCCTTCCTGCCCCAGACCTGGAATCAGCCATTTCTCCCAGGAGCCCTCGTTCTGTGTAGTGGAGAATGGCATTTGGAAAGCAAGGTCCGGGGTGCGGATGTGCTCCTTCCTAGTGGAGGGTCATTGCTTCTAGGCCATTTCAGCGGACAGAGCTAGAAGAAGTAGTGTTTCTTTTTTCTTTTCTTTCTTTAACAAACTCATGAGCTCATACTAATCCCTCCAAATCAACTCCAATACAACAGTCATTTCCTTCACTTTCCCCTAGCCCACATTTGCCTCTCCTTTCTCAGGGAAAATTCAAGTTCCCAGCAATACTAGTATATTTATAGTTTTCCTCTGAGCCATTATACACACAATAATTTCAGAATTACTGATGATTGTTGATACAGCTGACAACAACCTGCTAACGAAAGTTCAGCGTGTTGTTGCAATCAGCTTGGTGTCTTTGTAGTTGTCTTACCAATAAAGTCCTATTATGAGGAAATGTCAAAAAAACCCCAAACCTACCGATGTTTCACAGGATAACTGGCGTGGATTCTTCAAAAGTGTCAGTGCTGACTTCAGGCTCTACTACAAAGCCACAGTCATCAAGACAGTATGGTACTGGCACAAAGACAGACATATAGATCAATGGAACAAAATAGAAAGCCCAGAGATAAATCCACACACATATGGACACCTTATCTTTGACAAAGGAGGCAAGCATATACAATGGAGTAAAGACAATCTCTTTAACAAGTGGTGCTGGGAAAACTGGTCAACCACTTGTAAAAGAATGAAACTAGATCACTTTCTAACACCGCACACAAGAATAAACTCAAAATGGATTAAAGATCTAAATCTAAGACCAGAAACTATAAAACTCCTAGAGGAGAACATAGGCAAAACACTCTCTGACATAAATCACAGCAGGATCCTCTATGATCCACCTCCCAGAATTCTGGAAATAAAAGCAAAAATAAACAAATGGGATCTAGTTAAAATTAAAAGCTTCTGCACAACAAAGGAAAATATAAACAAGGTTAAAAGACAGCCTTCGGAATGGGAGAAAATAATAGCAAATGAAGCAACTGACAAACAACTAATCTCAAAAATATACAAGCAACTTATGCAGCTCAATTCCAGAAAAATAAATGACCCAATCAAAAAATGGGCCAAAGAACTAAATAGACATTTCTTCAAAGAAGATATACGGATGGCTAACCAACACATGAAAAGATGCTCAACATCACTCATTATTAGAGAAATGCAAATCAAAACCACAATGAGGTACCACTTCACACCAGTCAGAATGGCTGCGATCCAAAAATCTGCAAGCAATAAATGCTGGAGAGGGTGTGGAGAAAAGGGAACCCTCCTACACTGTTGGTGGAAATGCAAACTAGTACAGCCACTGTGGAGAACAGTGTGGAGATTCCTTAAAAAATTGCAAATAGAACTCCCTTATGACCCGGCAATCCCACTGCTGGGCATACACACCAAGGAAACCAGAATTGAAAGAGACACATGTACCCCAATGTTCATCGCAGCACTGTTTATAATAGCCAGGACATGGAAACAACCTAGATGTCCATCAGCAGATGAATGGATAAGAAAGCTGTGGTACATATACACAATGGAGTATTACTCAGCCATTAAAAAGAATTCATTTGAATCAGTTCTGATGAGGTGGATGAAACTGGAGCCGATTATACAGAGTGAAGTAAGCCAGAAAGAAAAACACCAATACAGTATACTAACACATATATATGGAATTTAGAAAGATGGCAATGACGACCCTGTATGCAGGACAGCAAAGGAGACACAGATGTGTATAACAGACTTTTGGACTCAGAGGGAGAGGGAGAGGGTGGGGTGATTTGGGAGAATGGGATTGTAACAGGTATACTATCATGTAAGAATCGAATCGCCAGTCTATGTCCGACGCAGGATACAGCATGCTTGGGGCTGGTGCACAGTGATGACCCAGAGAGATGTTATGGGGAGGGAGGTGGGAGGGGGGTTCAAGTTTGGGAACGCATGTACACCCATGGGGATTCATGTCAATGTATGGCAAAACCAATACAGTATTGTAAAGTAAAATAAAGTAAAAATAAAAATTAAAAAAAAAAAGTGTCAGTGCTATGAATATAAGGGAAAAAAACAACAACAACTGTAGAAGTGTTATATAAATTACAGGAGACAAAGAGACATGTGACCAAATGCAAATATAAGTTCATTGACTGGACCCTGGGTGGGAGTGGGGTGGGGAAGCAACAAGGTCTAGTTTTAGGACAAATGGGTAAATGTAAATATGGACATGTTACAAAATATTACCGGATTCAGTATCCTAGGTGTGATAACGTTACAATGGGTGTGTGTTGCATTTATGAGGCAAGCTTGCTTTGGTGCCCAGGACTGAGTTATCTATAAAGCTTATTGCTTTCTTTGTTTTCCTTTTAAAATACTGATGATGAAAAATAAACAAATATAATTGCAGACTTCTCTGGTGGTCTAGTGGTTATGAATCTGCCTGCCAACACAGGGGCACTGGTTCCATCTCTGGTCTGGGGGGATTCCACGGGCTGCAATGAATCTAAGCCCGTGAGCCACAACTGCTGAGCTGGTTCTCTCTAGAGCCCATGCTCTGCAACAAGAGAAGTCACAGCAATGGGAAGACCACACACTACAAATAGAGAGAGGGTAGCCACTGTTCAGCAGAACTAGAGAAAGCTCGCACACAGCAAAGACGGCTAGGGCAGCTAAAAATAAAAATAAATAACAAAAATTTTTTAAAAAGGAAAATATAATTTCTACTTTATAACTCATAGGTATATACCTTTGATATTTTACTTTAAACTATATCTAATCCACTCTTAAATGTTTCAGTTCAGTTCAGTCGCTCAGTCATGTCCGACTCTCTGCGACCCCATGAATCACAGCACACCAGGCCTCCATGTCCATCACCAACTCCCAGAGTTCACTCAAACTCACGTCCATTGAGTCAATGATGCCATCCAGCCATCTCATCCTCTGTCGTCCTCTTCTCCTCCTACCCCTAATCCCTCCCAGCATCAAAGTCTTTCCAATGAGTCAACTCTTTGCATGAGGTGGCCAAAGTACTGGAGTTTCAGCTTTAGCATCATTCCCTCCAAAGAAATCCCCGGGTTGATCTCCTTTAGAATGGACTGGTTGGAGCTCCTTGCAGTCCAAGGGACTCACAAGAGTCTTCTCCAACACCACAGTTCAAAAGCATCAATTCTTCAGTGCTCAGCCTTCTTCACAGTCCAACTCTCACATCCACACATGACTACTGGAAAAACCATAGCCTTGACTAGACGGACTTTAGTCGGCAAAGTAATGTCTCTGCTTTTGAATATGCTATCTAGGTTGGTCATAACTTTTCTCCCAAGGAGTAAGCATCTTTTAATTTCATGGCTGCAGTCACCATCTGCAGTGATTTTGGAGCCCAGAAAAATAAAGTCTGACATTGTTTCCACTGTTTCCCCATCTATTTCCCATGGAGTGATGGGACCGGATGCCATGATCTTCATTTTCTGAATGTTGAGCTTTAAGCCAACTTTTTCACTCTCCTCTTTCACTTTCATCAAGAGGCTTTTTAGTTCCTCTTCACTTTCTGCCACAAGGGTGGTGTCATCTGCATATCTGAGGTTATTGATATTTCTCCCAGCAATCTTGATTCCAGCTTGTGTTTCTTCCAGTCCAGCGTTTCTCGTGATGTACTCTGCATATAACTTGAATAAGCAGGGTGACAATATACAGCCTTGACGTACTCCTTTTCCTATTTGGAACCAGTCTGTTGTTCCATGTCCAGTTCAAACTGCTGCTTCCTGACCTGCATACAGATTTCTCAAGAGGCAGGTTAGGTGGTCTGGTATTCCCATCTCTTTCAGAATTTTCCACAGTTTATTGTGATCCACACAGTCAAAGGCTTTGGCATAGTCAATAAAGCATAGATAGATGTTTTTCTGGAACTCTCTTGCTTTTTCCATGATCCAGCGGATGTTGGCAATTTGATCTCTGGTTCCTCTGCCTTTTCTAAAACCAGCTTGAACATCAGGAAGTTCACAGTTCACGTATTGCTGAAGCCTGGCTTGGAGAATTTTGAGCATTACTTTACTAGCATGTGAGATGAGTGCAATTGTGCGGTAGTTTGAGCATTCTTTGGCATTGCCTTTCTTTGGGATTGGAATGAAAACTGACCTTTTGCAGTCCTGTGGCCACTGCTGAGTTTTCCAAATTTGCTGGCATATTGAGTGCAGCACTTTCACAGCATCATCTTTCAGGATTTGAAGTAGCTCAACTGGAATTCCATCACCTCCACTAGCTTTGTTCGTAGTGATGCTTTCTAAGGCCCACTTGACTTCACATTCCAGGATGTCTGGCTCTAGATGAGTGATCACACCATCGTGATTATCTGGGTCATGAAGATCCTTTTTGTATAGTTCTTCTGTGTATTCTTGCCACCTCTTCTTAATATCTTCTGCTTCTGTTAGGTCTATACCATTTCTGTCCTTTATCGAGCCCATCTTTGCATGAAATGTTCCCTTGATATTTCTAATTTTCTTGAAGAGATCTCTAGTCTTTCCCATTCTGTTGTTTTCCTCTATTTCTTTGCATTGATCGCTGAAGAAGGCTTTCTTATCTCTCCTTGCTATTCTTTGAAACTCTGCATTCAGATGCTTATATCTTTCCTTTTCTCCTTGGCTTTTCACTTCTCTCCTTTCACAGCCATTTGTAAGGCCTCCCCAGACAGCCATTTTGCTTTTTTGCATTTCTTTTCCATGGGGATGGTCTTGATTCCTGTCTCCTGTACAATGTCACGAACCTCATTCCATAGTTCATCAGGCACTCTATCTATCAGATCCAGACCCTTATATCTATTTCTCACTTCCAGTGTATAGTCATAAGGGATTTGATTGAGGTCATACCTGAATGGTCTAGCGGTTTTCCCTGTTTTCTTCAATTTCAGTCTGGATCCTTTAGAATTTGCAAATTCATAGAAAAAGCAAGAGAGTTTCAGAAAAACATCTACTTCTGCTTTATTGACTATGCCAAAGCCTTTGAGTGTGTGGATCACAACAAACTGTGGAAAATTCTTCAAGAGATGGGAATACAGACCACCTTACCTGCCTCCTGAGAAATCTGTATGCAGGTCAAAAAACAACAGTTAGAACCAGTCATGGAACAAAGGACCGGTTCCAAATTGGGTAAGGAGTACATCAAGGCTGTATATTGTCACCCTGCTTATTTAACAGAGTACATTTTGCAAAATGCCAGACTGGATGAAGCACAAGCTGGAATCAAGACTGCCAGGAGAAATAGCAATAACCTCAGATATGCAGATGACACCACCCTAATGGCAGAAAGTGAAGAGGAACAAAAGAGTCTCTTGATGAAAGTGAAAGAGAAGAGTGAAAAATTTGGCTTAAAACTCAACATTCAAAAATGAAGATCATGGCATCCTGTCCCATCACTTCATGGCAAATAGATAGTAAAACAGTGAGAGACTTTATTTCCTTGGGCTCCAAAATCATGCAGTGGTGACTGCAGCCATGAAATTAGAAGATGCTTGCTCCTTGGAAGAAAAGCTATGACTAACCTAGATAGCATATTAAAGAGCCGAGACATTACTTTGCGAACATATGTCCATCTAGTCAGAGGTATGGTTTTTCCAGTAGTCATGTATGGATGTGAGAGTTGGACCATAAAGAAAGGTGAACACTAAAGAATTGACACTTTTGAAGTGTTGTGTTGTAGAAGACTCTTGAGGGTCCCTTGGACTGCAAGGAGATTAAAGCAATCATTCCTAAAGGAAATCAGTCCTGAATATTCATTGGAAGGACTGACGTTGAAGCTGACACTGTAATACTTTGGGCACCTAATGTGAAGAACTGACTCACTGGAAAAGACTCTATGCTGGGAAAGACTGAAGACAGGAGGAGAAGGGGAGGACAGAGGATGAGATGGTTGGATGGCATCACTGACTTGATGGACATGAATTCGAGCATTGGTGACGGACAGGGAAGTCTGGCATGCTGTTGTCCATGGGGGTCACAAAGAGTCAGACATGACTGAGCAACTGAACTGAACTGAAAGTGTTGTAGGGTGGGATTTTGAATTCTCAAGCAACTGTTCAAACCCAGACCACTGAGGGGATTCTGCTCCTTTTCCCATCATGGTCTGAATTTTTTCACAGAGCCTCCCATTCAACTGAGTGTGCAGCTTTTCAGGGTCTTATCTTGAGGGAGACATCATGTTTCAACTCCTCTCCACAATGGCTAAGGCTTCATCTTCAGTCTCCACATAGCCTTTAAAGTCCAGCCCTGGATTGCCCCCAAGAGTGCTGTTACTAGTTAAATGGTGTCCTCTTAAAAAAGATATACTGAAACCCAAACACCAGCACCTCAAAAATAGGACCTTATTTGGAAGTAGGGTCTTTACAGAGGAAATCAAGTTAAGATACATCATGAGGGTGGGCCCTGATCCAATATGACTGGTGTCCTTGTGAAACAGGGAAATTTGGACCCAGAGATAGACACACACAGAAGGAAGGCAATGTGGAGACACACGGAGGACCACAAGGTGAAGGAGGATGGAGTCGAGACAGGCTGTGATGTGGCACCCTTTCTGCAGTGCTTGCAAACATCTCCTGGAAAAACAGAATACCGAGAAAGTATGAGGGACTAAAGTTAACTGTAAGCATGCACAGTTGGGGCAAATTATGGACAACAAGAAACAAAAAGACCAAGAAAGAGAAAGCCAGCTGCCCCTTCTGAATAGCGGGGAGAAAAACATGGTGCTGTGCTTCCCCTCTGCACTCAGACAACACCTTCAAAGAGGTGGGCAAGCCACCTAAGCTACCCCTTTGTCCCAACCCAGGGACATACCCCTACTCTCACCCCATATAAGGAACCAGCTCCCATTCCCCATTGCTCACTCCAGGGAGAAAGTAAGGGAGCATATTGTTTGTTATTCCTACCATCTGCTGCAGCAGGGGACCTAGTAAAGCCTTGCATGAATTCCTTTTCTGGCCTCTGATCAATTTCTATTGATTGAGGAAGGCCAAGAACTCTGGTCAGTATCAGAGTGATGGGCCTCCAAGTCAAAGAACACTTGAGGCTTCTGAAAGCTGGGAGAAAGTTAGGAAAGAGTTCTTCAGTACCTTCCGAGGGATCATGGCCCTGTTGACGCCTTGATTCCAGACTTCTGGCCTCCAGAACTGTGACACGAGAAATTTCTATTGTTTTGAACTACCCCGCTTGTGGCAGTTTGTTATGCAATGCCAGGAAACTAGTACAGAGAACTTTCCCTATCCTGCCCATACCCCCACTGCGCTTACCATTCTTGCGGTCAGTTCTCTTTTTACTTCTGACTCCTGCGGATTTCCTTTCTTTAAGCTCAGCTTGGTATTTTTAATATTTTGGTTATTAACTCATATCCAGCATTTCTCCTCATGCCACCTCAATTCTCTATCTGCCCCCCATTGTTGACCTTTTGGGCTTCTGGGAACCCAAGGGAAAATGACATTCCCAAACATTCCCAGGATGAATGCGTCCCACTAGAGCCATCCTGAGCCTCCCACAAGGAGGAGGGAACATGTTGCATTATGCTTGGGAATGGCCTGGAACTGACTGTGAACACTAGGTTGACAGAGGCCAGGTGAGTAATGTAAATGAATAAAACTGGCTGGGTGTAAACCATACCAATTATTTTGAAACCCTCAGACTTCATGGCATAGCTTTGATTTTTCTACTGGTAGCAACCTGGATATCACTTTCTTTCAAAATTCTACAAAGGAGAACAGTCCTGCAGACTTAATGCTAAGTGGCAACTGCCTCCAAGGCCCCGGGAGGCAGAGGCCCTGGTGAAACAGGATGCCTCCATCGAAGAGACAGCTGCCACTTGGCGCCAGCTGAGTTTTGTGAAGAATTGTCAGATCTCTATATCTCTCAAAAGAAAAAAAAAGGAGTATGGATCTTTCCGTGAAATCTCCTGTTTCAAAATATTGGCATTAAGAAAGAATTCAAAAGTTTAAAAAATGTTTTCTGGTCAAAAAAAGAGAGTCATGTTTCATTAGTTTGTTAAATATGGTTGGTGATTATCTTTAAACATTACTAGTTACATGACATTTCTGATACAGAAAACCATTCTGTTAAACAATAATAGACATTTGCAGTTTTCTTGAAACCTCTTTGTTACAATTTTCATATTTCTCAGTGGCAAAAGCAAATTCTAAATGATGGCATTTTTCTTAGTATTTTTTTTTTAATGCAGAGAAGCTCTTGACTCCAAAGACATGTTTCCCTTTAAAGAAAATGATAAAGAATAAAATTAATCAGAAACAGACATTGTTTGACCCCCAAGTTCTGAAAACAGACGGAATACTCAAGGTCAACATTGAAACTCTCAAGTTTATTCTGTTGTTTTTCTTCGTTCTCCCTCCCTAGTATTTTCCACATTTTGTTAGTTTCTGTCAGAGAAATATAGGTTCATTTGATCTTCCTCTTTGGGAGGGATTGCTAGATAATTGTGATTCTGAGGAGGCCATTTCAGAGACACACCTGCTAGGTGCCTTGTGCTGCACAGTCAGTGTGGCCCTGGGCAATTTTTTATTTTATTTTAAGTGATAGTAGAGCTGACTTGTCCTTGAATTAAAGGGGCTAGCAAGCCTTTAAGAAGATAGCTACTCGGACAAACGTTAACAATACTTGGGGTCATTTGGTGTTTTGGATCCAAGTCCACTTGCCCCTACTGCTGAGGGACAACATGGAGAGAATGATGTTTTGTGCCATTTGCCCTTCTTACAGGTCAAAAGAAGGCTGAGAGCCCTAATGGCTACCCACTTGACCCATCCATCCAAGATCTGATGTCAACACTGCTTGTCTTTCTCATGGTCTGTTTTGGGGCAGTGGCTCTGATATATTTTGTCTTTCCTAATCACCCAGTGTGGGTTCATCACTCATGGACCTGTTATGCCATTTTGGAGTTTCTCCTGTTTTCAGCCTGAACTACCCCTCCAGTCTGAGGCTTTTGTAATTCCCTGCTTTACAGTGAAAGCTTTTCATCCTCAGTACTGAACATTTGAGGTCTCTCAGCATCTTTGCCCACAGTCTCTATGGCCTGTTGGCCTGCAGGATTTGCTACTGCATGAAGTGGCTGTGTGGATGCTAATTGTTAGTGAAGAGTTTGTTTTTAAATATGTGCCTTCTTTTCTCTTCATTCATCTTCTGTATTAAACCTCTTCAGTACCTATTGGGCCCTCTCTGGCTGTCAGTCTATCTAGTTTCTCACATCATCATTCTCATAATTCAGCAAGAGTGCTCTTTCTAAAATAAAAATTGAGCATATCAAAACCATGGTGAAGCCCTCTGATGCCTCCATTACACAGAGAACAGAAGCCAAGGTCTGCAGCATGGTACTGAAAGGCCTTGATATTCTCTTACCTAATTTACCAAACTTTTCTTTTGGCATGATACTTCCTTTAAGATTGCATAAAACTAGTCTCCATTCCCCAGGTAAAAGCAGCTTGTCAGACAAGAGACTTTAGTTCACTTATATAAAAGACACCTTTATATACCCAACACCATGGCTTTTAAAAACAAAAAGGAACAGAAAATAGTAAAAGTGTTCTAAATCCTCACTTATACGGGAAGATATTTGCCTGACCTCTCTCAGAACTCAAAAAAATTAAGAACACAGAGGTTAAAAGAAAAATGAGTAAATTATAAAATATAAATATATTTGTATGTGTGTATGGTTTTTCCACTGGTCATGTATGGATGTGAGAGTTGGACTGTGAAGAAAGCTGAGCACCGAAGAATTGATGTTTTTGAACTGTGGTGTTGGAGAAGACTCTTGAGAGTCCTTTGGACTGCAAGGAGATCCAACCAGTCCATTCTGAAGGAGATCAGTTCTGGATGTTCTTTGGAAGGAATGATGCTAAAGCTGAAACTCCAGTACTTTGGCCACCTCATGCAAAGTGTTGACTCATTGGAAAAGACTCTGATGCTGGGAGGGACTGGGGGCAGGAGGAAAAGGGGATGACAGAGGATGAGATGGCTGGATGGCATCACTGACTCGATGGACGTGAGTTTGAGTGAACTCTGGGAGTTGGTGAGGGACAGGGAGGCCTGGTGTGCTGCAATTCATGGGCTCGCAAAGAGTCAGACACGACTGAGCAACTGAACTGATATATATGCATATACTCTTTCTAAGCAAATAGAAAACTCACACTATTTTCAAACATACATAAAATATTTATAAAATTGACCATGCATTAAGTCACAAAGGAAATTTCTATAAATTACTCAAGTCAGAAATCATATGAATCATAAAGACAAATCACATTAAAAATCTGGACTACTAAAATAACCCTTGAGTTACAGAGGAGATTAAAATAAAATGATGAATTCATGATAATAATGAGTCATTTATATATTTTTTAAAAAACTAATGACAACCACAAGAAACTTAAGTGTATATACAAGGAAATGAAATGGTTGAAGTTAAATGAAATAAACATGCAAGAAATTATAATAATATAAACCCAAAGAAATTAGGACAGAATTGTTGATAATGACAAATCCAAAATTAATGAAATAGGAAAAACACAATTAACTTTAATATTTGGTTCTTCAAAAAGACAAAAATGTCTGGTGAGTATGGTTAAAAAAATAATATATACAAAGATAGCTAGTATTAGCAATGAGGAAAAGAATATAACTTTAGATATTGAGGGGATTAAAAAAACTAAACAAATATTGCATTCTAAAATGTAGCCAAAATGTGGCCATTTCTTTTATTTACAGGAAATGTTTCTTTTAAATAAAATCACCAAGATTGATTCATTTACAACTTTAAAACACTGGAATAAAAATTTTAGAATAGTAAAACATCTTTTCTATAAATGCTACTAGATCTAGGTCATTGGTAGATAAGTTGTTCTAAACATTCAATAAAACAGAAAATTCTTGTATTCCGCAGAAACCTTCCCAACTCATTCTATTTGACTTAGTTGCTCAGTCATTTCCAACTTTTTATGACCTTTTGTACTGTAGCCTGTCAGGCTCCTCAGTTCATGGAATTTTCCAGGCTGGGGTGGGTGGCTGTTTCCTCCTCCAGGGGATCTTCCCACCCTGGGGATCGAACCCACATCTCCTGTGTCTCTTGCATTATAGACAAATTCTGTACCCACTAAGCCATCCCTGACAGTAAAAGAAGACAAAAGCAGCATATAAAAGCAAACTGAAATTTTCATGTATGAGCACAAATACAAAAACTGTAATCAGGATACAATCATGTTGCTTGTTACTGAGTTGAATTAAAGAAATTAGGAATTAAAGAGTAGTTAAATCTTTGGAAATCTATTGCTGTAATTGATGAAATTGACAGAGTAAAATAGAACTGCAGTATGAATAGGTATTAAATAAAATTGACCTCTCATTCATGATTTTAAAGCCAAAGTAAGATAAGAAAGGAAGAAAACTTCTTATCTCAATACAAAGGTTAAGAAATTCAAATTAATGATATACAATTAGAAATATTTTATTTGATTTTGTTAAGAAATTAGATGAGACACCAATTGAAGTTTCAGCCATAAATACAGAAATAAAATTGAGTAAATAAAATATTCCAATAGAAGATACAAAAGTATCATTATTTATACTTAGTATATTTGCATACCTCACACAGCTAAAGTAAATTCCTTAGAATTATTATTTGAAGGTAGTTGGATACAAGATAAATATACAAAGATAGCATTTCTAGACAAAAACAAGTAGAAAGTACACTGTGAAAATATGCTGTTTGCTAATAACAAAACACATATAAGCTCTAGAGATAAAGCTAGTGTGCAGGAAATGTGCAGAACTCATATAAATAAAACTATAAAAGTTTATACAGATATAACAGGAATTATACAACTGAAGAGTCTTCACAGATAGAAAGACTCAGTAACGTGAAATTTCCCCAAATAAACTGCACACTCCAACTTTAATGCTCTCTTGTCTTGAGCTGGGGAAGTTTTCCCCAGGAAGCAAGCCCAAGACCAAGACTTGCCTGTGCAGAGTTCATTTTACGAAATTATCCAGCAGTGTCTGGAATAAAGGGGATTGCTGAGAGGCATGATTAGGGTACCATGATGACTGACACATCTCCCAATCAAGTATCAGTAAGGGATTTTAAAAGAAACGTGACAAGCAGATTCTAAAATCACATGGGAGAGACACAGCAGAGGAATCATGAAGACAGTTTTGAAAAGAGAAAATTGATGTGAGAGGGCTAATTATCCCACCAAGTTTCCACACTTAACCCAAGGGTATAGCATTGACAACTGTGTTGTCTTAGGAAAGTAAGAGAGCAATGGGATAAACTATAGAGGGAATAAATTGAACCATACAATTGAGAGTTGCATTATGACAAAGGCATCACTTTGATATGGAGGGGAAAGAATGGTTCAGTTAACCAGTGATGAAGATAGTTGGCTATTCATTTGGAAAATTAGACCTCTAGTTCACAATATACAAAATTTCAATGTGGATTAAAGAGTTTATAAAAATAATTAAAAGAAAACATAGAAAGTATTCCTCAATAAGATATGAAGTCCAGAGTCTCTAAACAAAGAGGTTGACATATTTGACTACATTAAAACCAACAAAAGTCCTTCGAACAAAAGATAAATGATGAGCTGGGAGAAATATGTATAACACATATAAAACTAAAATCTGTAGTACACTTCTTAAAATCAGTAAGAAAAATAAAATTAACTTACTAGAAAATTAGAAAAAGGAAATGATTGGACTATTCAGAGAACAAGAGCCACAAGTAGTCAATAAACACATTTTAAGACATTCAAACTTTCTAATTAAACACTGAAATCTAAATGAAAACAAGATTATCTTTTTATACCTTTATACCTTAAAATATTTTCAATAGTATTTTCAATGACTAATGTATTTTGATAAGGCCAAGATGTAAAAAAATACCATGACATTTATCATCAACTATCCCTTTTAAAAGAGAGATTTGGTGAAAGTGTCTAAATTTAAAATATACATACCCTTCAAACAAGTAATTTTAATTCTAGAAATCTAGTTTACAAAAACATTTCTAAAATGTTCAAGGACTTGTGTACAAGTTTGTACACCAGTTTTACATGTAGTAATGAAAAAAATAGACTCTTAAATATTTTATAGTAAATTATGGCATGCCAATGCCGTGAAATATTAAACAACTGTTTAAAGGAGTAATGTGCTTTAGTTTTGAAAGATCTTTGAAATGAATTAAATGGAAAACAGGGCAAGGATAATTTGTAAAATATATCTTCACTTATGTGAAAATCCTATATATATATATTATATATATACTTTATACATATAGAAATTGATTAAGAATGACTAGAAATATGTACATCTAATTGTTTCAAGTGCTTACATTTGAGGGGGTGGAGGTGGAGGTGGGTATATTTGAGGCTCACACATTCTTTTTATATAATTCATTCTTTCTATATAATTCAGTGATATTTGAATTTTTTTTTACAATTTTATGTTGATATACCACTGAGATAAAATTTTAAAAATAAAACTATGCTATCTAATAACTAAATATCACTTTTCTTCCCAGTTTCACTAAATAAATACTAAACAAATATTTAAATATATCGGTGTAAAGAGGGTCCTAATTACTGACTTGCTGAAGGCCCCTGTGTGTCTCCATATGCCCTGCTTCCATCTGAGTGCCTCCAGGTGGGTGGGAGAGATGTATGAGGGCAGACTTGAGCCCTAGGGAGCATCTGGGCTTCTGCAGCTGCAGGCAAACACATGGGAACACATATGCTCATGGGACACCCACACGATGATGTTTCATGCACTCAGCAACCCAGGGTGCATGAGCTCCAGGCATTCTGGGAATGCAAGGAGACACAATAGTGGAAAACATCATTTTGTTGACTCAGACAAGCAGCATGTTTTAGGAGTCACGTGTGAAAGATGCTCCTCATAAGCCCCCATGGGATGACTGTGCCAGCCTCCCTATAAAGGCAATGTTGGTGTAACCTTTGGAGCTATACACAGCATGCCTGGAGGCTAGCTGAGTGGAGAGGTCAATGACGGCACTGGACTGGTATTCTGAAGGAACTCCTGCTGCATGTGGGCCCCAGCCTTAGCCCCGTGCTATCCTGGAGGCTCCGGTAGAGCAGGCTGCTGCAGCTGAAAGCTACTGGCTGTTCTTTCTACATGTGTCATTAGAGGAACTGGGATGCCGCTGCTCTACAGAGCATGAAGGTGCAGGTTGCATTTTTTCAATGCTTTAAACACTGTCTTTTTCCAGGGCACCAGGCATCCACGGCCATGCATTGGTATTTGAGTACAAGATGGTTTCAGGGACCACAGATATATTTCCCTTGTATTTTCTCCAGCAGCCCGGCAATCCTAATAGTCACACCTTATAATGAGTTTTGCCAATAGAATGAATAAAGCTGTATTTCTGACCTTAGCACCTATCTGAATCTTACTCAAGTTTTACTCTCCATTTATTGAGCTAAAATAAGTCTTTCTATTTGCTGTCAGTAGAAATAGAAATAAACCTTGTTACACAGAAACTTCTTGCAGAGGCTCACTGATAAAGCATTTGTAAATTGAGGAGCTGCTATGCTGGAATCTCTAGAATCTCCAGATGATCTTGGATGCATGAATTCTGCCCTTTGCCAGACCTTGAACATTCAGGGACACAGCATGACGTCACGGCATTCAGGGGCCCTGAAGCCCTTGAGACTAGTGCCGCATTCTGGCTTGGCCACTTGCAGACTTTTGGGTCATGTAAATTATATACCCTTTCTGATCTTCTTATGAAAGTGGGGATAGTAATTCCCACTTTGACTACCTGGCATCCAGATGACAGAGAGCATTCAGAAGATGCCAGCATCACTTGGCATCTCTTTGAAGACCAATAAATACAACTTATATGGTATCATCCCCGGGGCTGATACTTGCACCATTGTTCTTCCCGTGGTCCAGGACAAGACCCTAGGATCGAAGCCTAAAACAATCTGGGGGAACATGTTTGTTCCTCTGAGAGCTGTTGACAGGGGCTTCTAAAATCTACAGAATGTTTCAGGCCAGTGACCTTGCCCTACTGGAGGTTGCCAGACTCCAAGGCACCCTCAACAAACCAACTCACACACATGACAAAACCAAAAATCTTTCATGAGAGCTATATATTTTTATATTGCTTGCTTGCTCAGATGCTCAGTCATGTCTGACTCTTTGTGACCCCATGGACTGTAACCCGCCAGGATCCTCTGTCCATGGGATTCTCTCATCAAGAATACCGGAGTGGGTTGCCATTTCCTCCTCCAAGGGATCTTCCCAACCCAGGGATTGAACCCACATCTCTTATGTCTCCTGCATTGGCAGGCAGTTTATTTACCACTAGTGTCACCTGGGAAGCCTGATTTTTACTTTTATATTAATATCATTTGCATAATGTTTTATTGAAAATGAGCATTTTGTTCCTAAAGTGTGTTCCAGAGGAAAGGCAAAGTGATGTTGCTGCTGGTGCTGCTGCTAAGTCGCTTCAGTCATGTCCGACTCTGTGTGACCCCATAGAGAGCAGCCCACCAGGCTCTGCCGTCCCTGGGATTCTCCAGGCAAGAACACTGGAGTGGGTTGCCATTTCCTTCTCCAAAGCGTGAAAGTGAAAAGTGAAAATGAAGTCGCTCAGTCATGTCCGATTGTTCGTGACCCCATGGACTGCAGCCTACCAGGCTCCTCCGTCCATGGGATTTTCCAAGCAAGAACACTGGAGTGGGTTGCCATTTCCTTCTCCGATGTGTGAAAGTGAAAAGTGAAAGTGAAGTCGCTCAGTTGTGTCCGACTGTTCGAGACCCCATGGACTGCAGCCTACCAGGCTCCTCCATCCATGGGATTTTCCAGGCAAGAGTACTGGAGTGGATTGCCATTGCCTTCTCCAGAGTGATGTTGTATTTGAAGATAAAGTCTTTTACAGTCACGCCTCTCTAGCCTTTTATTGAGGGGCAAAGAGGATGTGAATTAGGTCCAGGGGACTGCATCTTACAGGAACTTCTCCTGAATGGTGATGTGCCTGCCTTTATCTGGGTTGCGGGAAGTAGGAGACTTTTCTCAATCTCAGTGAAGAAGTTGAGATGCTCACTTCATTTCTCTGATTTTACAGGATTTTTACCATTTTTCCTACAATACATTTTGAAGGCAGAAATGGTATCACATTTAAGTGAAGTAACCCATTCTTTTCTTATTGAGTCTTTCCAACACTCAAAAACTCTATGGCTCCTCCTACAACTGATTTTTCCCACAACTGTTGCTCCTTCCTCTGACTTGGAGGACCTTTTCTGTACTTAAGGCCCATTTGGTAGGTGTGATCTTAGTAAGGGGAATTTGAGACAGAAAACACAACCCTCCCCAGGCTTGCTTAAACAAGAAGCGAGGGTTAGTTGGACAGTTATAGTGGTGTTTCCCTGGTGTCATGGGACCCTGGGCCGCAGGAGGTATTGGAATCAGGAAACACAGCCACCTGTTCTCTGTGACCACCTGGACTTGTCTTGTATTCATTTCAGCCTCTCATTGCACATCTGTATTCTCTCTCTTCCTCTTCCTCATCTTACCATCTCATATTCTTCTGTGTTCTCAAGGCCCAATCCAGCCCTGACCTTGCTTGTCCTTATAAGGAGTCATAAAGACCTGACTTAGACAGTCTGTGTTCCAATTCCTGAATTCCCAAGAAAAAGAATCTAAATAACTGAGCCTGTTCTCAGAGTTGACCCTGACTGAGTCAAGGAGCTTCTCTAATCAACAGTTAAAAGTGGGGAAGATGCAATCCTACTTCCCCAACTACCTGAAGGTCGTGGAGGGTGGGAACTAGTCTTTCCACTTGGCCTGGCACCCAGTGGAACCGGGTAAAATTGATTGACTGATGGATTGATTGATGGACTAATTATATACTGCACATCAGGCTTAAAAATTCTTACGTGTGAACATAGCTTTCAAATTGTCACTTGTCCCATTTAAGAATAAATGTCAGATGATCTAGGCTGAACAGAGTGTTGAATTCATTTATTTTACTTTCTGTAGACCTTCTGAGTGAAATTCAGGCTCATAAAACATGTGTATAAGCTGGGCAACTTAGGGTGCTTGCAGGGATGAATTGTAAAGTGTAATTTAACAAGATTACTTATATGCAGCATCTGAGCTCTTGGTAGGATGTGGTGGGTACCAAGCTACTGTGGGTTTTGGTGCCTTGGAAACTGTAGGTCATTTAAGAGATGTTATTTCTTCCCTAGCTAAAATATTCAGACAGAGGAAGAAAATGAATGGTCTTTCATAGTCAGGAAAAGTGACCACGTATTTCCCAACCTGACTACCTCTTTCTTCCCTGGCCCCTCTGTGAGCTTTGTGGAGAAAGAGGGAAAAGGCAAGAGGAGGGAAAGACGCGGCAGAGAGGAAGAGGGCTTGAGAAGTCTCTGCAAAGAGATGGATTTACACACTGACTCTTGTCCTGGTCCTGGGAGGCTCAGTACATTCAGGTCCCCAGATGAGCCACAGCCCTCATCTTCTTGGTCCCATCCCCTCATGTCATACTCATGTCACCCCATCCTGAGATCTCCACAGTGCCCACTCCACCCAAACATTGGCTCAGATAAATGCCACCAGGTCATGGTGGCATCTAATGGCTGGCTAGATTAATGATGGGCTTGCTCTCTGTTTGGAAATCCCAGAGGAAATATCTGCAGATTTAATTCTCAGTTAAAGGTGGAAGTGTGGGTTTGAATCTTGTATCAGGTATCACCTCCTTCCTGCTCAGCATTTCTTTGGAAAGGTCAGCTCTGGGAAAGGTTGGAGTGTCGGAATCTTTTCCCTGGTGCTGTGTAAAGATTTCTGACCTTTCAGTGGTCTTAATTCCTTCCCTTCCTTCCCTCCTAATACTTCCCCTCCTCCCTTTCTTTCTAAGTGCTCTTATTTATTGAAATGTAAAGAATGTTACATTCACACATACACACAGATTCCCCATTTGAAAGCACAAATAACTTATTAAAAATAGAACATGCTAATACTCCTCAAAACTGTCAAGGTCACCAAGAACAAGGGAAGTCTGAGAAACCTAAGGAGACATGACAACTACGTGTAATGTGACGTCTCAGATGAGATCCTGGAACAAAGGACTTTCGGGAAAAACTAAGAAAATCTGAACAAAGTATGGATTTTAGTTAATGATCATTTATCAGTATTGGTTCATTAATTACAACAAACATACCATACTAATTTGCAATGTTAATAATAGGGGAAATTGGGTACAGGGTATATGAGAACTCTCTTTACTAGCTTCTCAATTTTTCTGTAAATCTAACACTGTTTCACAATATAGTGTATTTTTAAAATTGGAAAAAAGAGAGTGCATACTAAACCACAACTCAGCTGGCCTCTCACAAAGCATCCCCTTGACCACTGTGGCTGAACAGGGCAGGTCGGGGTGGGAGCTTGATTAGCTAGTCCTTCTCAGTAACCAGGAGGTAACTGAACAATGAGCTCATTACACAAATTCATTTTGGAGCTTGCTTGAAAAGCTAGACATTAACCATTGAAGATGATTCCATATGGTTGGTTTTGTTAACCTGTAAAGTTCCAGACAGAAAGCATCACAAAAACAATGCCCCAGAGGAAGAGAGTCTAGGATGCGCTGAAAAGGAGGGGCAGGCACCACCAGGGGGGTGGCTGATTTCCCTGGAAATGAGCAAGGCGGCTGCAAATGCATCAGGCAGACAGCTCGGATGGGCTTGGGTGGCCCGAGGCATCTGAATCACCCAACCTGATTTTATGCACTTGGGCTATCGAAGGAGGTCGCGAGGGAAGTTTCATTTACTTATTGTCTTTGAATATTATACTTGAATACCTCACTGACCTCAGGAAACGAATGGACTTTGCTCTCAATTCCTTCCACCTCCTCCAAATCGAGGCCCTGTCCTGGCTCAGTCAGGCAACACCAGGGAGCCAGGCCAGTCACCTCCTCAGAAGTCCGCTTCTGAGCACCTCCCCTCGGTGTCGTTTCTCGCTCATTGACATTCTAGCCCTTGAAACAAGGTCTTGGCTCCTTTCTCATTTCAGGATTTCGTTTTGGGGGAGCTGGAACACCTGTCCGCTGATCGCCTGCCACTCCGCATCTGGGCCCGGCTGACAGGCTCGTCTGCTTTGACTAATGATGTGATTGATGGACAAAATAAGGAAGAACATACCAAAAAACATTTCTGTCTGGTCTGGTGTGTCAGCAAGCCTTCATCAAGTGGCTGCTGAAGGTATATTTTGCTGCATGCCTCATTACACAGTAATGGCATTCCCAGGCAAAGCTGTTTCTTTTCATGACACAAGACAGCAGGCAGCTTTATGGGCGCTGGGCCCACCGAGCCCGGAGGAAGGAGCAGCACTAAAGAGCGGTCATTTCCAAAAGTGCCTCAAGTTGCTTTTTTGTTGTCATGAATTTAATATGAATCAACACAATATGAAATGGGCATGAGGGATTTTAGTGACTAGTGATTTTTTAAGACTGCTGTCTAAACAGCCATCAAGAAGGAAGGGGAGGGCAGCACTACCACATTTCCTTTCTCCAAACCTGTTGCAAAAAGGAGTCATCTGTCAATTTTATTGCATTAAAAAAGTACACAGAAGCATATAGTCCAAACAAATGTCTTCTTTCAGGCTAAACATGTGGAAAATGCCACAGAACTGATGCCAGAATCCTCTCACTCCGCAAACTGAGTGGTGGTCACCCCCATCCCAGTGGCCTGCTGAGGGTGGGGTGACTTTCGGGAGAACCATGTCGGCTTGTGTGCATGGCATAATCCCCTGGAAATCACTTCTGACTGGAACACGAGGGAAGCAACTCCTTCATTCCACTTGCAAGACACCTGCGAGCTGGAATCCAGCGCTGGAAGAGGCAAAGGAACCGTGATTAAAAATAAGAAAGAGAGAGAGCTGATATTTTTTCCCCTCCTCTTTCTTCACTAAGGTACACTTGCAAGCAGGCACATGAGTTGGGTCACAGAGTTCCTACTCTTTTTTTTTGCAAGTTATTTTGATTCTCCCTGGCATTATTTATTCTCTTTCTTTTTTTTTCCTGGCAAATTTTCTTTGCCAAGGTATTTTATTATACACGTTCTGCTCTTTTCTTTAAGATGTTGGACTGTCTCCAAACAGAAATGCTTAAAATGAAGTTTCATTTTAAAAACGCTTTTTTATTCTTTCCTGTTACCATGATGAGTCTTTAGCGGTGGGTTATTGTGAATAATATGTGACTTTAATGAGTTGTGATTAGACAAAACTCTCTCTTCCTACAATAAATACTAGATAATAAATTAGAAAAGGTATATGAGATCTTTATTCCTATTTAAAAAGAGAGAAAGACATAAATGCAAAATCTTGTTATGATAAATGTAGGCGATAATCTTTTAACTTGCATTTAATTTACTGTGAGCATAAGAGGCAGATCGTCACTCCCATGTCTATTTCAACACCACTTTGCACCAGTCAGTCTGGTGCTGGGGGCAGTGGCCACCTTCCCACCAAGGTAATGAACAGCCCCGGGGGGTGGAGACAGGAATGCTGGGAAGAAGAATGCAAGCTTACAAATAAACAGGTTACCAAAAGCAAACCATCAGACTATTTCCTAGATAGACACCAATGAGTATGAAAAAAGGAAATGAAAGAGGAAAGGGTATTCCGGTTTTTGGCTGAACAAAGGCAAAAGTCATTGTCAACATCTTGTGTTAATTTCCCACATCTGTTCATATTGTTCATTGAATTTTGATATCAAAATATCCCTCTCTAAAGCAAAGGGCCTACGGAATTCAGCCGTCTCAAAAGTTGAAGCAGAGTGAAGCTTCCATCAGCAGCAGGGCAGGGTCGGCTGAATCAGCCACACACCTGCCTGTGCCCGCTAACTCAGCCGCTTGGCATTTGGCAGCAGGTGGTTCTTATAATGGCAGAGGCCATCTTATCAGGAGCGATTTTTCCAGTGGCGATGCTCCGCTAGCCTTGGAGTGGAGGCCTGCTGCCAGGCGTTGCTGTCTGCTCCTGCTTCCTGCCCTGCAAGCCTGAGAGCCATCAGCCAGTCCCAGGTTTCCTATAAACCAACACCCCCTCTGTCCTCTCGGCCTGGCAGGCTGTTTCTCTGGCACCTTCTTGATTTACAACTTCAAAGCTAAGTGATGTGATGCTTTATCCTAGACATCCGCTCCTCCAGCTAGGACCAAAAGCACGCCTCCTCTCCAAAGGAGCACCTCACAGCCTTGGAACATTTATTCTCTCCCCGACTTTCCATTTTAGAGCCAGAACCTTTTCAAAGTCCCAGGAGCAGACAGTGGGGTGGGGTGTGGGCTTTGCACAAGGGCCTCTTGAATGCCAGTGCTGTGATCCATCCGTTCTCAAGCGAGGTCGCCTGTTTCAGAACTCGTGGTTGCAGGAGCCATTGGGGAGCAAAATCATTTAGCAGCAAAAATATCCTTTCTCAGCAAAGTGCTTGGAGCTGGGCAAGAAGCTTCCAGGTGGGTGATGCTAAGTGCAGAGTGGAGGGAAAGGAAGTTCCAACCTCTGGTATTTTCTCTAATCTTGCAGGAACTAGCCACCCATTCACAGGCTGCTCCATATATTACAGCATACATTTTTTCTTTTCCTAATCAGGTTTGTATATCTTCCTTGATTGATTTTCTTTCACAAAACTCTTAATATTTTTCCAGATGCCTCTATCTTTCGTCCTTTCAACTGCCACTCACTTGAGAATGATTCTTTGGAAAACGTCAGACTAGAAGTATATGCATTTTCTATTTCAGTCTTTAGTTCCTTTGAAAAATTTTAGCTTATTTTATTTTCCTGTTACTTTTATTACTTTAATTAAAGTTGTGGCATTATCCAATTTGCAAAGAACTCCCCAAATCAAGTTGGCTTTTCTCTGTATAACATAAAATATGTTATTTGATGCTACGTGATTTAAAAAATGAACATTAGGATTTATCTGTTTAATTTGTGGGATTGATTTGGTAGATGATTTCATATTGAAAGAAGGCTCATTGGTTACGATTGTGAGATGGAATTTTCTCTTGCATTCTGCAAAAGTTGCCATGTAGGCCAGACAGGTTTCTGGACATTCTTTGCTGCATGCAAACCATAGATGCTGTCTTGGCTGGCTGTTCCCTGAAGCGCAAGGCCTAGAGACTCTCTAAGCTGCTCCAGGTACTTCACCCACAGTTCCTCTGATGTCCTCTGCCAGACAGAATGGCCTGAGGGTGAAAAGATCTCCAGTGGGAATCCACAGGAGGAATCTGCAAGGAGAAGTCGACACAGTCCCATGACCATTAGAATGAGCAGATGCAGAGCTGGTTCTCTGGGACGTGGGGGCCCGTTTCAGATATCTCTCATGTGCCTTTCAGATCGTCTTAGCCTCTCTGCCTTCTTCTGGCTGCTGCTTCTTGAAGAGCTTTTGGAGGCTTACCCCTTCTCCACCCAAGTACACTTGGCTGCACTTCACAATTACATTGACCTCTAACCCACATGCCAACGACTTCCTGTTTACTCCTTGGGGCCCCCTCAATGCCTATGTTTGTGTAACCCAGGAGGATGGGAGACTTAATGTCCTGCGGAGCACAGCTTTGACAACTAGGTGGATAATTTCTTCCACTCTGGTCATCCCACCCCTGCATATGGTTCTCCGATGACCATCCTCCAAGGCTATGTAATGAGTTGCATTCAGAGATTAGTAGCTAGACAGGGCAGTTCCTGTTGGTTTTGCCTCCCACTTCCCGCAGTTCCCTTGGCCCTCACTTCTGCTTCCTGGGTTTGCATCTTCTAACAAGGGTAGGAGGCACATGGGCTTTTGCTCCAAGTTTTGCCTGATGTGGAACCCAGATTAAGGCCTAGGTACCATGGGGGAGGGAAGTGGTCAAGTGGATGGATGCCCAACGGAATCAAGACAACTGGGTTTGGCAATTTCTCATTAGTTAGCTTATTGGAGCATCTGATGACTTCCAAGTGAATGACTATACCCTGGGGAGCCTTGGGAAGAACTTGCAGATTTCAGAGAATGGGTCAGAGAAGGGGATACAGAAAATACATTGTACCCATGCCAAGATGCTGCAGACCCCAGGGCTGCCTGGATCAAATGCACGGCTTTGTCCCAGTGGTATGTCGGATGGCGGGTGGGCCAAGTCTGAAGAGGCCAAGACCCCCTCCTGCTCCAGTTCTACACATCTGCTTCCCACCTTGGAAGCACCATTCTCATGGCTGCCGTCTTTGAACTCTGATGAGGTGTGTGAAACACCCCATCGACACATCATATCAGATATCTTTTGAAATGAAAATCTCTTAGATCAGTTTCAACTCATTCCAAATGTCACATGTATCCTCCAGGCTGAACATCAATCTTCCCTCCACCCCTGGTATTGTTTGAAATGCGGTGTGGGTCTTTGGGCAGAAAAGCTGGCAAAATGGCCAGTTGGGGATTGAGTTGGGGCTCGGTTGTACTGCTGCTGTGCTTATCTGGGCATTGATCTTGCTTCATCTTATTCGGGGTCCTGCTAGCTTCTCCTGTGGTAAGCATTGTCCTCACCTCTCCTCTCCTCTTTAAATTACCCTTGTCCTTCCAAGACTGACTGAAACCCTGCCTTTTGCTGAAGACTAAATCTGATTCTTGCATTTCATTCTGGTTCCCCAACACATGCAAAGATGAGCCACACAGCCTAACCCTGCCTTGCAGTGTCCTGCGGCTGGTCCATATGTGTGGTTTCATCTCTCTAATGAGCCTCTGCCTTCTATGTGCCCCATCAATGTCTAGCCAACTGCCAGATACTAGAACTTTGATAAATCCTTGTGTGTTGGTTTAGGGGCTTTGGAAAAAGGAAAGCAGTATTCTTGATATTTGCTTCTCCTTCTCTGCCCCATTTTGAATCCACTCCCTCCCTCTCCATTCCAGCCACTTGTTTACTTGTACAGATTTATGCAGACCTACCCTGTGACCCTGGAGACGGCAGTATCAGACCCACTGTCAGGGAGTTTGGTTAATCACCTGATATTTCTCCAAAGGCACTTGGCATAAAACAAAAACAAATCAAGCACACAAATCGTGTCATATATAAAACAAAATGAACACCATAAAAAGAGAAAAAACTTTAAGCTACAATGAATACTAACTCTAACCTATAAATAAGACCAGGACTTTTTTTTGATCCTATTTTGAACTGGAAGCTATTGTAAAATGAAGAAAGAAACTTAAAATAATAGCAATTTAAGGCAAAGTGTGTGTTATTAAAAGTTCGTGATGTTGAAGAGCCAAACTCCTATTCTAGTACTGAGATTTAATATGTACTTCACACAAAAATAAATCATGTAATATTTTCATGGCAGACATAGAATTTTATGGCTTTTATGACTATCATGGAATTGGGATTCATATTTTATAGACAGCTCTAATAACATCAAGAAATGTTCTGGGAAAAATGGAGGTTTAGAGAAAGATGAGTGATCACTCAGCACAAGCTGAAATCAGGTGTAATTAAAGCCCAAAGGTAAGTCTGTTTCGCACCCCATGGGCTCCAGCCGGGCCCTGACAGGTACAGATGAGGCCGTGGAGCCTGTGAAGACGCAGCTCCTAGAAGAGTGATCTTGGTGAAATAGGGAAATAGGACTCCCTCAGTGCTGGCTTGTCTGATCCTGAAACTGTCCATCGCTGGTATGGGAGGATGAGGACATTCAAGGAAAATACATAGAGAAGGATGTTCTCATGTTCCATCTCCCTGAAAGGGGCACAGGCTCTGGTTTTGCCAGAAGCAGATGCAACTTTGCAGGGTCCCCTAGGACTTCCTACCCCATCCACCTATCATCCCATCAAGCTCTTGTTTGCCTGTAGCTAGGCTTTTTCGAAGTTACAAAAGGGCCAAAAATAATCTTACAGCAACCAGCAGCTATAGGCACTTTGCTGGGCTTTACATGGATTACTTGGTTCAATCTTCACAGCCATCCATCAGTTGGAAAGCTCTGTTTCCCTCATCTGGGCGTCAGCTCCCTGAATGCTCTGCTGGTTGGTGAGTACAGTGGAGAGTCTGCATCCTTGATGAACTTTTTAGTTGACGACATGATGCTAAAATGGTTTTCGCCTCTGAGCCACAGATTGTGCTGTGCTCAGTTGCTTCCGTCATGTCTGACTCTTTGCAACCCCACAGACTGTAGCCCATCAGGCTGCTCTGTCCATTGGATTATCCAAGCAAGAATACTGGAGTGGGTTGTTATGCCCTCCTCCAGGGGATCTTCCTGATTCAGGGATAGAACCCATGACTCCTGTGTGCTCTGGGGACCCTCGCCTGCTCTTTCAGCCTCCCTACACCTTTTAAATGTCACTCCTGTGTCCACTCAGAACTGACCTATGTCAAGGAATAGGTCTAGTATTTCTTCTCTGCTCTCAGAAATATGGGAGCCTTTCCTTGGACAGCATCAGTAGAGGCACACGGAGGAGAGACCATGGATTTCAAAGGGCTGAGGGCCAAACAGTCCCCTTCCCCAGGCTGGGCCCTGGTCTGTCTGCCAGGTGGCCCTCTTGTGAGGCCTGACCTCTCTGTAACCCAAGCAAGCGAGCTGTGATAAGTGGGAGGCCACGGTCTCAGTGGAGGCACTGTGCCCGAAGGAGAGCCATGGACCAGTTCCCTGAGCGTGCGGATCCCCTGTCCCTGGGAATCAGGTTCCAGGAGGGATGTGGTCCTGGCTTAGGGTTAAGGCTCAGGGACACTACCACTGCCCAGAGTGCACCCTTCTGGATGCTGGTGCAGACCTCTGCCTTACTCCAATCCTGACTCTTTTTAAATGGAGGAAAAGACTTCCAGTGCAGCCAAGGAGGTGCAGCTCTCTAGGACACTTAAAAAACCTCTCTTTAAAGGTTGATGGTCATTTACATTCTTATTAAATTGCTTTGATAAAATATTCAGCCACAGCCCCCTCCATTTGACTCTTAGCTTGGTAAGATATAATTTGCAATTGATTATTGCTCAAACATTCCTGGCACCACATTACGATCTGCTCATACATCTCACCCTCTCTCTGCCAATTTGGAGCAGAAGAAAAAAAAAATGGTTTCTTTGACCTTTGACCTGTTTGAGGTGGGACATGAGGTCATCAGGGCCACTGAGAATCAAACACCTGCATCTGCCGCCAACGGAGACAGAAATGGATGCATGCAGCTCTGAATTGAGCTTGTATTTTTTTTTTCCCCCTCTTGGTAAGATACAGGTATTTTTCAGAGTTGGAAAATGTCTTGAATAAATGAGCTTCGTATATATATGTTTTTAATGTGATTTGCCTGTATTTATTTGGGTGATCACAATTTATGCCAAGTGAAAAGGTTAAGAGTCCTGGAAACTGAATTATTCCATTTATTTGCAGACATGATGCAGTGCAGGGACAACAGAAGGGTGCATCCTTATCTTGCCCAGCCCCTGACCTCACCCCTGACCTGGACGTGGGCCTCACGGCTCTAGCTGCTTCCCCCAGGCTGGGGTGGCCGCCCTCGGGGGATGGTTCAGGAGCCCAGCAAGTTCCTCGGGTATGTGGAGGTGGCCACTGTAATTACTTACACAAGCACTTACCGAATGTCTTCTGTGCTCTTCTGTTCCCAGCTCCCTGGCCCACTCTCCCAGGCCTGAGCTTTCGAGCTCTTGCTTAGAAAGGAGCAGCACCCACACCTTCATCCCTTCCACACCTGTTTGCAAACCTGTCTTCACATCGGTTATTTCCTCAGACCTAGTTAACAGCTGGGGGTGAAGGCAGGCAGGGACAGGCTCCCACTTCCTGCTTTGCTGGGAGCCATCAGGACCTGCTGGAATGAGGCATCTGACCTGCAGCGGTGGGGCTGGCACCCAGGTCTCCAAGGCCCTAGTGTGATGCTCTTTATTTCCTCTCTCCCTCCTCAGGCAGGTCCATTTCCTGGAGGGCCCTGAACAGCTTCTGACTCCAGGGAAAGGCTCTCCTAGTGAAGGGCCAGCCTGGGGAGGAATCTGAAGTGGGGGCTCCCTGTGCCCCCCATCTACTCTCTATCCCGTGCACACAGCCAGTCTCATGGGCCTGAGCCAAGCCTCCGCTGCCTCTGTGTGCTCGATGGCCCTGGGCCGTGGCCTCTTGGCTGGCTTCCCCATCACTTTCATATTACCCTGGAGTAATTGGATATTGGCAACCAATTACTGAATTTTTCACGTCAGCTTCATCAGTGACTCTTAGACAACCGCGCCAGAGTCTCTTTCGATGAAGAGAGGAATTATAATAATTCGCATGAACGTCCTGTGAGTTGTGGAGAGCCAAGGTTCGCGGTCTGCAGAGGATGGGGAGGAAGGAGAGGAGGCAGGCCTGGCCCTTGAGCAGAGAATGAGCCTCCCGTCCCCCTGCTGGCATCGTGAGCCCAGAGCTGCGTCCCTCTCTGCCCCTCCAGGGGGGCTCGTGCATCTGTCTCTTCACTAGGAGTGAGGCATGCCCTGTTTCTGGGTGGAGGGATTGGGAAAGGCTTCCTGAGGTGAATGAGGACATGCAGACCTTGTAGATGGCCTCAGGGCTGGTAGAGGATGTTGACAGGAGGGATAGGTGTGCTTAGGAGGTAGAGAGGGCTGACCCTACTGCTGTGGCCGTACAGTGCCACTCCTCATGATGATGGCTTCCTGTATCCCTGGTGGAGGGTGTTCTCTAGCCAAGGGGGCACAGCCCCATGACTAAGGCAGGCCGAATGCACAGGGCTGTTGAACAACCCAGAAATCAAGGATAGGAAAGTGAAAGTGAAAGCCACTCAAACATGTCCAACTCTTTGTGACTCCATGAACTATACAGTCCATGGAATTCTCCAGGCCAGAATACTGGAGTGGATAGCAGTTCCCTCCTCCAGGGGACCTTCCCAACCCTGATAGGGCTTCCTTGATAGTTCAGTTGGTAAAGAATCTGCCTGCAATGCAGGAGGCCCCGGTTTTATTCTTGGTCAGGAAGATCTGCTGGAGAAGGGATAGGCTACCCACTCCAATATTCCTAGGCTTCCTTTGTGGCTCAGCTGGCAAAGAATACACCCACAATGCGGAAGGCCTGGGTTTGATCCCTGGGTTGAGAAGATCTCCTGGAGAAGAGAAAGGCTACCCACTCCAGTATTCTGGCCTGGAGAATTCCATGGACTGTATAGTACATGGGGTTGCAAAGAGTCAGACATGACTGAGCAATTTTCACATTCACGTTTCACTTTCTATAGGGGATCTTCCCAACCCAGGGATGGAACCCAGGTCTCCTGCATTGCAGATGGATTCTTTACCAGCTGAGCCACAGGGAAGCCCCAAAGCACAGGAAATAGCGGATAAATCCCCCAGGGCCTTGTTCCCCAGCAGGACAATCTCATTGTACACCTCTCAGAGGATGCCTCCTGGGATTGACTCTGGGTGTCCAGAGGTAAGCTTCCCCAGAACTTGCACTTTGCTGGATTTCTTCTCTTCCCTGGCTCTATTTCCTACATCCTTATTCTTTGTGACCCCATGAACTGTAGCCCATGAGGCTCATCTGTCCATGGGATTCTCCAGGCAAGAATACTGGAGTGAATTGCCATTCCCTTCTCCAGGGGATATTCCTGACCCAGGGATCAAACCTGGGTCTTCTGCATTGCAGGCAGATTCTGTACCATCTGAGCCACCAGGGAAGACCACAGGATGATCTCCCAAATCAACACCTTGCCTCATTTCCTTGTCTCAGAATTTACTCTTATAGAAACCGAGAGGATGGCAGCCAGTGTTGAAGATGGGGCGGTCATGAGCAGAGAGCTGTGGGCACCAGCATCCTCAACCCCAGCCTCCACACTGCTGGCCGGTCGGTACCCTGAACGGCTGTCCTGACTTCCCATCTTCGGCTCTGCTCTGCCCTCAGTCCATGCGTGCTCTGTGAGGTGGGCAATCTGATTTATCTGGAGTGTCTGGGCTGAGGACGGAGATGAGCACTTCTCGCTGGGAGGGATTTTCAGCTCATTTCACAGATAAAATCAATCAGATCTAAACCGCACTCACTGCGGCCACAGAAGGGAAACCCAAACAGCAGGGGCCAAACTGGAGGCTTTTCCCTCCCTTCCCGTCTGGCTCTTCTTTGGCCTGTGAGCAGCGGGAGCTGCAAGCCCTGGAGTTGTGGAAGCTGCAGAGACCCGGGTTCTCTCTGGATAATTGGCTCAGACCTGACTCGGAAGCTCAGACAGAGGACAGGCTCAGATAGTGGAGGAGGAAGAGACCCCCAGATGCACTTCCTTTGTTTTCTGGATGGTGTTGATGGAGGTGTGGGGATGGTGGGAGCAGGATAATACCAATTATACATTTACCAGATCCTTTTGTTTTCTTCGATGATACTGAAGGGAAGAAATTGGAAGCAGAAGGTGGATGGCTGAAGCTAGCTCTCCTGGGCTGCCTAAGGCCTCTGGCCACTGTGTGGTGGAGATTCTCTGTATCTCCAAACTGTCCACATTGAGGAAAAGGGTCTAGACATCCAGATCTTTCTAGGCTGACTTGGGGTGGGTCCTGCCACCCAGGAACGGGGACCTGTGTTGACACAGCATCTCCCAGCCTGAAATCTACTGGTACTGTCCACCCTTGGCATTCACACATCTGGAACATGGCCTTTCTCAGCCTGTGGTGGCTCTGTAATGTGGGAAGTGGAAGTGTCACTTGCTCAGTCGTGTCTGACTCTTTGTGATCCCATGGACTGGAACCCACTGGGCTCCTCTGTTCATGGAATTGTTCAGCCAAGAATACTGGAGTGGGTAGCCATTCCCATTCCATTCTCCAGGGGATCTTCCTGTCCCAGGGATTGAACCTAAGTCTCCTGCATTGCAGGAGGATTCTTTACTCTCGGAGCTACCATGGAAGCCCAAAATACTGGAGTAGGTAGCCTATCCCTTCTCCAGGGGGACGTCCCAACCCAGGAACTGAACTGGATTCTCCTGAATTGCAGGCAGATTCTTTACTGGTTGAACTACCAGGATGTAATGGTGGACAGAGCCAAAACTCAGACCAAGAAGTTCAGAAGAAGTCTGAAAGAGCAGGTACCTGATTTCCTATTCCGGCTTGAGAATGGTGGCCCTGGTCTCATCCTACCTTCCTATCTTCTGAAAGGTAGGCGGGAGACCACTGCTTCCCTGTGATCAGCTGTTCTTCACAATCTCTTTACAGGTCCAGAGACGCCACAGTGAAAAGTTCTTTATCTTCTACAAATGTCTCTTATTTTCCTCCAAGGTAGCTCCTATGCTTAGTGAATTGCAGAGAAACCAGGATTGCGCTCTTGTGAGCATCAGGCCAACTTCTGCAGGGAGAAAGCAGAAGTTGCCTACCCAGCATCCATGTCTTTCCTTCTGGCATCAGTATCTCCTTTATGCTAGAGATCGTTCCTCTTACTTTCAGCTCATGTGATTCCACTGGACTAGCCCAAATGATGGTCATGTGACCTAAGCTAGTCAGACTTCCTAAGTCTTTTTAGGAAGAAACATTTGAAAGAGAGAAATCATCTCTCCTCTAGTTACTGAAAGGAGTGGATGCAAGCCTGGAGCTTCTAGCAGCCATCTTGGCACCATGAGGAAAAGGACTACCTGAGAATGAAGCTAATGCAGAGGGAAACGAAAGGAGAGATGGAGAGAGACAGAGCTGGATTATTTGATATCAGGGGCCCGGCAGGGCAGGAGGCCAGATCTGGTCCTGGACATATGAGCAAACAAATTCTCCTTTTTTGTTTAAACCAATTTGATTTTCAATATTCTTATCATTTGCAGCTGGCATGAGACAAATACCTATGGCTCAAAGGTGGACATCTTATTTCTCATCTATCGATTTCAATTAAATTTATTCGATTAAATCCATCAATTCAACAAACATTTACTCAGCTCTTTTCAAGCCTTGTTCTAGTTGTTAAGAAAATAAATCTAATTTTTGTCTTTAAGGAGCTTATAGTCAAGAGTGGAAAACAGATACCCGAGGAACTACTTTTAATTTAAGGAGGTAAATACTCAGAAATCCTTGTTAAAAGAATGCATACAAATTTACACATTAATACATGCTAATTAGAAGTTGAAAACCATATGATGTGGGGACACAAGGGCATGAGAGATGAATTCTGATAGAAGAAACCCAAGGAGGCTCAGAGAAGGGGGTAGTGTTTAATCTTGGCTTTGAAGAATAGATAGGACTATGGTAAGAAGAAAATGAATGAGTGAATGAGTTAATAATTTTATGCAACACACATTTATATTGAGTGATCTACCACGTGCATGGGGATAGTGTAAGGCACTGGCAACTGAAGGCTGAGTCTTGTATAGGTCATCACCCGGCAGGCTTCCTGTCCAGCAGAGAAGGCAATTCTTGCAGACAACCTATAATGGGAGGTGGATGTAGAGGAAGAGTGGCTTGCAGCTCAGGCCTAGGGAAGTCATCCAGAAGGAGAACAAGGAGTGATCAGATATGCACGCATAAAGGGAGTCACTCTAAGAATAGAAAATGGCCCAAGAAAACACGCAGAATTGAAGAAATGAGGAAAGTACATGGATAACTTGTGCCAGGAGCTAACTGTGAGGAGTGGTGGGTTAAGGTCTTAGAGAAGCTAGAATGTTGGGCTAAGGATCTGTGACATGATGGAATGGGATAGGCAGTGGGAAATCACTGGGGAATGGCCAGAAATGTGATGTCAGGCTCAGCCTTGGGAAGATTAATCCGACCAGTGGATAAGGAGGTACCGGAGCAGGCCCTTGGGCTACTGGATGCAAGCTAGAGAAACCAGAGCCAGATTTGGTGCTCGGTGTTAGGAAAATCAGTGATGTTGTTGGAGACCCTGGAACTAGAGTCAGCCTTCCCCTTGACTACGGGCAACCAGCTTCTTCCACACAGGGCTGGGGGACATGCCTTCAGTGTTTCCAGGCCCATGTTCTTGTTTTGAGCAAGAGAGAAAAGGACTTAACTCAGTTTGAAACCATTCTGGATGCAACACTGACTGGTGTATCTTAGGTCTTGTGCCTACTCTGAACAATTATTAAGACTAGGATGGAGAACTGATAATTAGCTCAGTTTGCATCAAGTGATTCTTTTTGGCTGAGACAGAGTGACCAGGGATGAGGGGGAGGTCTTCCCAGAGTACAGAACCACTCTCCCTAGAGTGGCCAGCGCCCCAGGGCTGGCCTCTGGGAGGTTCTTGTGGTCTGTGAGTCCCAGGTGACTTGCTTCAGAGAGCAGGTGTACTCTAGAAGGGAGCAGTTGAGTGAGATTTGTGGGAAGAGGTCTGGAGAGAGGTGAAGGGACGAGAGAAGGGTAGAGAAAGGGCAACAGGAGTGAGTGCTAAGCCAGTGGAACCGTGGTTCCTTACCTAACTGCCCACACAGACCATTCAAAAGTTCCTGGTTAAAGGCAGGCAGCCATCCCCACTGCAGACCCTCCCTAGCCAACGTGCTCAGAGCTGGAGCAGGCCACAGCTTCTGCCCTTTGCTCATGAGATCTGCCCCAACAGTTTTCATGTGGTCTGGATGTTAGATATTTAACTGACAAGCAGCAGTGGTGGGGTGGGGGGAATGAAATTTAATGGGCTGCCTTTTCATGCCATGTAAGGCTCATCTTCGTGAAAAAATGAAACAGTTTTAAAAAGTAGGAGCCCCAGAGGAAATGTGTCCCCTCTTGGGTCTTAGGGCTAAAATCCCTCCAACCCACCAGCTAGAATCCTACCCTCCGTGTGAGGTAACGGCAATTAGACTGGCACCCCAGCTCGGGCCCCGGCAGCCTGGCCGACAGACACGTCAGATTAATACATCACCAGGTATGAAAGCACAGTTAGAATTTGACTGAGGTACTTCCAGCCTGAGAAAGGGAACGATTTATCAATGCAAACTTAATAACATCTATTTGAATCTAACTAAAAATCAATATTTCATTACCAAATTGTTAGTGAGAATGAAGAAAAATTGCGGAAGTCGGGCAGTTTGGTGCTAGGGAAGCGTCAGGAGTTCAATGTGAAGACGGGATGATTCATGAGGCCGTGTTGGAGGAAGGGTGGAGGAGGACGGGTGCAGAAAACTTGGAGAGGCCCCCTTGCTCATGACCTTGGCCGTGAGGGGGGGAAACACAAGAAAATGAGAGTGACTGTCAGTTCCCTTCAGGGCTGGAACCCTCCATAAATCACAGGGAGCAGAGCAGAGGAGCAGGGCTGGAGTGGAGAGCTCGTGATTTAACTCTTAGGACCCTGAAGTCTGAGTTGTGCCTTCCAGAATGGCAATGGGTGATGAACAGATAAGATCTGGGCTGGGGTTGCCTGGTGGTTATATATGCAAATGCAGAAGCTGGGTGGCAGACAGTGAAAGGTGGTCGTCCACTGACTACAGCTCATCCCAGACCAGCACGCTTTCCGCTCCCATCAGAAAACGGGAAGTGACAGCGTATGTCTGGCCTGACACACACATTAATCAGTTGGCTGGAGGTCTGCTCTAGGTGAGGTTTGGGGGAAGGTGTTCAGTGTGAACATACAGATCTGAAACTGTGTTGCAGTGCCGTGACTGGAGCAGAGTCTCAATATCAATAAAAGCCTTGAATTTATTTCAAAATCTGGGCTAGAAATGAGACTGGAGGGTCTGCCTTTGCCTTTATTGTTCATTCCCTTTTAATCTGTGTTTGGTTTCCTTGTGGTGGCCATGTTTTTGCTAGCAAGACATATAAAGAATATGCATTTGTCCTTTAGCAAGAAATAAGGGAGACTCACAAAAGATGTGACTCGTACAGATAACCCCATAAATTAAAATAGAGGCTTTGCTCATTTCATTCACCAAAGAGCTGTGTGCAGGGACCCCGCAGCACATAGGATGGGGGTCACTGTATGCACGTGGGTGTTTTGGAATCATGGGATAGGAGATGCATTTGGCATTACTGGCCTAAGTTTCAGACTCTAAATTTCAGTATAATTTACTTTAACAAGTAAAGGTTAGCCTCTTACTCCCCAAATAAAAATGTGATAGATTTTGACAGAAGATGGAAATATGCTTATTTTCACTCAAAACTTTTCCTAGAGCAGAGTTAGTCTGCTTGGGGACCCAGGATTTGAAGATGTGAACTGGTAAGCTAGCATAGCCTTGGAAATATGATAGGCAAGGGCAGAAAATTCTTCTTATCATTTTTTTATGGGAATACATAGTGCCAATTCCACCCCAAACTCCTCAGGCATATATAGCCACATACCCAGGCATGGCATGCTCGTTAACACTGGGAGCACTGCTGTTATGCCAGGCACCCCACTGAGCTCTTTGGTGAATTTCCTCATTTACACTTCTGTGAAGTAGGTACTTGTACTGTTATCTACATTGGACAGAAAGGAAGCAAGACTAGGGATGCTGAGTGACCTGTCACAGCTCAGACAGGAAGTGGCAGAGCAAGATTCAAACCCAAGTTCACATTCTGAGCGCATCTCCATCCCATTCCCACATACAAGACTGCTTTGAGGTCCAGGGAAGGTGGTTGTGGGCATGGTAAACCCTTGTTGCATCTGGGCCTCTTCAGCAGGATGCACAGCTGTCCTGAGTCAGCATCATCTAGCGCCATGAGCCAACAGCCTGTGTGGTGCCCACGTCACTGATGTTGAGTGTCTGTGCCCATCTATTCTATGATTTGCAGTGAAGCCAGCCCAAGAATTGTTGTTGAAAACCTCAGGGCTCTGTCTGGATACGGCATCTTGGTGACAGGGATGGGTGTGCCAAAGAGAGCTGAAAAACAAGTCTTGGCAAAGCCACTCCTGGGTATATCTTGACAATGGAATGGCCTGCCCTCCTCTGAGGCATGAGCAAACCCTCAGTTTAGGCAGGGTGCCCAAGAGCATTCTACAGAAATCAATGTCTACCACCTTCTTCCCAGGATTCATAAGCTGGGAGGGATTCCCATGGCAGCATTTAGGGTGGATATCTCAGGTGTTGGCAGGACTAGTCACAGTGCCCACTAGAGTTTGAAAACATGAGCTGGAGCTGACTCCCATAATCAAGAGGCATACGTACCTCCCAGAATATTGTCTCTAAAAGTCTGCTCATATAGATATACAATTTTTAATTGGAGGATAATTACAATATTATGATGGCCTCTGCCATACATCAACATGAAATGGCCATAGGTATACATATGTGTCCTCTCTTATACCCCCGTCCCACCTCCCCACCCCTCCACCCTTCTAGGTTGTCACATTGTCACAGAGCACCAGCTCTGGGTTCCCTGCACTGTACAGCAAACTCCCACTGGATATCTATTTTAGCTATGGTAATGTGTATGTTTCAATGCCATCCTCAAAAATCATCCCACCCTCCCCTTCCCTCACTGGGTCCAAAAGTCTGTTCTTTACGTCCATGTCTCCTTTGCTGCCCTGCATGTAGGATCATCAGTACCACCTTTATAGATTCCATATATATGCATTCAGTTCAGTTCAGTCGCTCAGTCATGTCCGACTCTTTGCGACCCCATGAATCGCAGCACACCAGGCCTCCCTGTCCATCACCAACTCCCGGAGTTCACTCAGACTCGCGTCCATCGAGTCAGTGATGCCATCCAGCCATCTTGTCCTCTGTCATCCCCTTCTCCTCCTGCCCCCAATCCCTCTGAGCATCAGAGTCTTTTCCAATGAGTCAACTCTTCGCATGAGGTGGTCAAAGTACTGGAGTTTCAGCTTTAGCATCATTCCTTCCAAAGAAATCCCAGGGCTGATCTCCTTGCAGTCCAAAGGACTCTCAAGAGTCTTCTCCAACAGCGCAGTTCAAACGCATAAATTCTTTGGCGCTCAGCTTTGTTTATAGTCCAACTCTCACATCCATACATGACCACTGGAGAAACCATAGCCTTGACTAGACGGACCTTTGTTGACAAAGTAATGTCTCTGCTTTTGAATATGCTATCTAGGTTGGTCATAACTTTTCTTCCAAGGAGTAAGCGTCTTAATTTCATGGCTGCACTCACCATCTGCAGTGATTTTGGAGTCCCCCAAAATAAAATCTGACACTGTTTCCCAATCTATTTCCCATGAAGTGATGGGACCAGATGCCATGATCTTCGTTTTCTGAGTTGAGCTTTAAGCCAACTTTTTCACTCTCTTCTTTCACTTTCATCAAGAGGCTTTTTAGTTCCTCTTCACTTTCTGCCATAAGGGTGATGTCATCTGCGTATCTGAGGTTATTGATATTTCTCCTGGCAATCTTGATTCCAGCTTGCGCTTCTTCCAGCCCAGCGTTTCTCATGATGTACTCTGCATATAAGTTAAATAAGCAGGGTGACAGTATACAGCCTTGCCATACTCCTTTTCCTAACTGGAACCAGTCTGTTGTTCCATGTCCAGTTCTAACTGTCGCTTCCTGACCTGCATATAGGTTTCTCTATTTGTCTTTCTCTTTCTGACTTACTTCACTCTAAAAGTCTTTTGAAAAAATTATGAGGTCCTGATGCATTTTTAAAGATGGCAGAAGTTGCCTGGCTAGGAATGCCAGTGGGGCCCCTGCAGGGAGCCACTTCTATTCTCCTTCTGGGATTGTCTGTGGGAGCCTGTGGGGGGAAGTGTGTTCATTACCCCCAGTGGTGGGGTGCAGAATCCAGACACTTCTACCACAGGTATATCCATAGCCTAGAATTGGCTATATGACTAACTCCCATATTCCTGTTTGTATTGGAACCATGACTTGCTGGCTGGAAATATGGCTAATTTTGAAGTAGAAAAAAGCAAAAAACACATCAGTCATAGTCAAGCAAATTCCCCTCAAGTCATCTCATAGGCATAGTAGGCCACACTCACAGGCAGGAACATTTAACAAAGAGTGGGAACGGGGTCGATACCACACACCGGCACAGCCTGGGATCCCCCCACGGCTGCAACCCATCAACTCCCTGTCTGAGCATACTGTAGGGTCTTGGTGAAACCTGACCTTGCCCAGGCTTATCAGCACCTGTTTGTTAGTGATACTCTAACTCTACTCATCACTCACCAAGGGCCATTTTGAGTTAAGTGCCTTCAGTTGGGAATTTTTATGGTCCCTGGATTTTTCCAAGGCTTCACAAGACATTTCAGATGGGGTCTGAAGTCCAGTGAAATCCTGGCTTAGAATGTACTAGCTACATTTACAGAAACGTTTAGGAAAGTTTGACTATGTTGGGTATCACTGAGGAAAGAATCAGTTGAATGTGGAACGTTGATGCAGTGCCGGGGGCTGCTGTATCCATGGGGAAGAAGGCAGGTTTCTTGTGGTTCCTTGTAAGTCATGAAATGTTGCAGGAAATCAAACCATGTGAGGTGATAGATGAAAGAGCTTACCCCAGGTCCAGGCACAGAGTACGTGACTGAGACATAGGAGTAGCAATGATCACTTTATTATTTTTATCCTATTGCCTCTATGCTGTTAGTACTGCTTCTACTACTGTTGCCTCAATTCAAGTCTAGACTTATTCCAACTCTCTTCATCTAAACATGTAACCACCAAGGCTGGGCCTTGTATATACATCATGATTTGTAACTTCATTCTAGATGGATTTCTTGGTACTTAAGAATGAGGTGGATGTCAAGAAAAAGTATTTTATCACTGTAAAAATGAGTGATATATCTTCATATACTGTGATGGATGATCTTTATGATTTATAGTTTTGTAAAACAAAGCAAGAGAGAGAGAAAAAATCATATGGCATGCTACTATTTAAGAAAAGGGGAATATTAGTATACATTATATATTAAATAAGTGAAGTTACAAGCCATAAGTATTGTTATAAAAGGAGGGGAGAAAAAGAGTGGAAGGGAAAGAGGTAGAAGCTAGACTTGTCTAAAAAAATTGATTTTGGAGCCAGATAAATATTATACATAATTATCAAATACAACTTACTCCAAATTTAAAAAGCTGTTCCTACAAACGAAAAATAAAATGAAACAGATACAACTGAATGCATGTTGAGTTGGCTATGCAATCTACACAGAAAATTTACTTCAGTTGTGCTTAAAATAGAGTTCTTAGTGGTTTATATTTTAAGGAAACACACACAAACCCTGAAAAATGGTTTTCAACATCATATTATTGGTAATAATATTTGTATTGCTATTTTGAAACCCTCACACACAGATTTGTATGTATTACGAGAAGCAGTGAAGAAACTATATTAATGCAATCAGAATATTATTTTTATAAGAAAAGAGATATAAAATCAAAATTAAAACTTACATTTAAATTTAAAGCACCAATTTCAATTTGTGATGTATTTTCTCTTGAAGAAGGAAAATTATTTCCTGTCTGTTCCCTGAAAAGCCCTGAATACAATGTACTGAGAATCATGACCACCAGATTGTGGTCTCTAAATATTATTTTTCATCAAAATAATTGATTCAAGATTGATGTACAGGGCAAGAACTGTGTAAGATAGACTTAGAGCATCTTGTTATACAAGAAAGCTGTCAAGGATGACTGGAGTCATGTGAAAGAACATATGAAGCAATCTGAGGCTGCTTCTGGCCAGAGATGTGGCGGAACTGTGACCAGAGAGTGTTGATATGAACGCAAACTGAAGCGGATTGTTCCCTCTGATACTTATGAAAATGAGATTGGCCACCTTTGGAGTCCAGAAAACCCATTCTGGACTAGTTTTCATTCTGAAAACTGAGAACTAGAGAGAAAGAACCCAACATTTAATTTGCCTTTCCTTTAAGAATGATATTTTAGGGTAACCAAATATTTGATAAGATAACATTACCATTTATAGAAATATTGCAACTAATAAAGGAAGAAAGAATGATAGAATTTTAATCCCTGAAAAAAAAAAGATTCAGACAATGATTTTTAACAGCTCCTAACACCACAAGAGGACATGAGTTTGAACAAACTCTGGAAGATAGCGAAGGACAGGAAAGCCTGGCATGCTACAGCTCATGGGGTCATCGTAGAGTTGGACACAACTTAGTGACTGAACACAACCACAAGGAAAGGCACGACTGGTCCTAATATGTTTCCTGATAGAAGTGGACAGGGCCACCTCTACAATGGTCTTGCAAAAATGAAAAAAAAAAAAAAAGCCAGCTTCTAAATCTAAGGGTCAGTTTACAGAAAGTATAGGGATTAAAGAAATATGCTAAAGGACACACTGGAAATGCAATCTGCATAAAGCAAAATCCAGCATAAAAATAGTCTTTAGGGCAAATATCATGGTTTCTTCAACAATTAAAAATATAGGGAGGAAAAATAGAGAATTTAGAGATTAAAGAGCAAATCAACCAATTGTAAACAAATAAGTAAATAAAATATCCCCCATTGTCTAGCAGGTGTTTTAAAACTGACTGGATGTTTGATGATGGTAAGAAATGACTCTCAATGTTCAGGTGTGAGAATGTTGTTTTTAGAAATACACATGGAAATATTTGCTTAAACTGAAAATCAATATTTATTTATTTCTATTGGGGGGGATAAAAGTTGAAATATTCTCTGGGATTTATGTGTGTCACAATAGTTCACCCTGGTGATGGTAGTGAGGGGTATGAGTAGGGGGGCAATAGATGAAACAAGACAGCCCATGATGATCATTGTCAGAGCTGGGTGGTCTGTAAATTATATCTCATTGTATTATACTCTTTACTGTGTGCATGTTAAATCGTTCTGTAAGGCAAGCGAAAAAGAAATGTGTGTTAACATGATAAGCCTTTGTTCTCACACATCTATGGAATGCATACATTTTGTCTGGTGCCATGCTAATCTAGGGGATGAAATAGCTCTGACATGTCCTGTCCTCTGGCAACTTGTTGCAGATGGGGAGATAAGCTGAGGGTCAAGGAAGAATGGAGTGTGCAAGGGAAGATGCTGCTGCTTTGTTCTGTTGGCAGTGTTCCTTTCAGAGTAATCTGGCACCACAGAAGCCACTTCTCTGCAGTCCTTTACCTCCCCATGACTCAGCAGAGTCATGGAATGAAGGCAGTTGAAAAATTTCCTTTTAGTACCCCTTAATGTAATGGCCTACCTTACCAAGATAGGTAGGCCTTTTCAGCCAGTGAAAATGTATACTGTTGAATCAGTTTGTACCAGCACCCCTCAACCTCCTAGTGGACTCAGAACACTGTATTTCATGGGTGGGCCACTGAGTCATAAGTGTGAGGATACCTAGCCTGGTGCTAGAGTAAGATCATGTGCTTGTCAGGACATGCTGATGCTCTGAGTCAAATCCTTCAATCCATCTCAAAAGCCCAGTGCAACCTGATGTTCCTGGGGGACCAGGTGAGCAGAGCAAAACCTGCCAATGTAATTTAACCCCTTCAGGGGTGTTCACGACAATTCTAGTTCAGAGAAATCTGTCTTGAAACAAGTGAAGAATCACCACATCAGGTGACTGGGAAGGTAACTATTGTGCACCTCAGGGGGCACTGTTACAGAAGGGGAAAATAATTTTCCCTGTATCCTTCAAGGATCTCAGCTGGGACCCCCCTGTCCCCATGGCAACAGACAGATTAATAAGAGTAAAAGAAACAAGTTTGTTAACATATACCTCACGTGTACATGGGAGATATCCAGGGAAAATGAGTAACTCTCAGATGTGGATTAGAACTCAGGCTTAAATATCATCTTCTGCTAAAGACAAAAGAAAGAAAGGTGTGGGGACTCCAGTTATGGAGAAGTGGCTAGGAAATGCAAAGATCCTATGTTCATTGATAAGGGTCTAAGTTGTATCTGGGGATTAACCTTGGTCCTTCCTGGTAGAAATAAGATGAAGAACACCTTTGTAAATTTATATTCTGCTCTTAGGCAAGAAGGAGAGCAATACTCATACCAAAGTGGGATATTTTGAGGTGGCATACTCTTCCACCCTTCACTGTAATCTAATCAGGACACTTTTAGTCCTTTGTCCTAATGTGTGCCTACACCTTCAGGATGCTATGTTTGTTCAGAATCTGTTATAGGTTTGCTGCCCTTTCTGACTAATCTTGATTCTTACGAGAAACCCATGACTTATAACCTGAATATGTGCATGCTCAGTCATGTCCAACTCTTTGTGACCCCATGGACTGTAGCCCACCAGGCTCCTCTGTGATGGGATTTTACAGCAAGAATAGTGGAGTGGGTTGCCCTTTCCTCCTCCAGGGGATCTTCCCGGCCTAGGAGTTGAACCCACATCTCCTGCACTGGTAGGCAGATTCTTAACCACTGGGCCACCTAGGAAGTCCCTTATGATAATTTGTCATCCAGATAACAAATTCATGGGTGATGAAATGATAGGCAGCCAGGAAGAAGCCAGTGACAATACAGCCCTAGGCTCTGTGTTGTGATGAGGACTGTGAGATTCCCAGCAGGTTCTTGGAATCAGCGCTGCCGTAGTTTAGTGCTAGCAACACATTTAGCATGGCCCCAGGCAATATCTATTGTGTTCCAACTCACTGGCTTTGCCAAGAACATTGCTTTGTGGCTTGGATTCAGGAAGTATAAGGTGGCCATTTCTTCACATTTTTTCTTGCTGTGAGTCTAGGCTAAAGATTTTGTCAGTTATTGATAAAGAGCCATATGTTTGTGTTTGCTCCTTGGTTCTGAAGGACGTGCCTTTCCCTTAAATCTTGCTTTTTCTTAGGGGGGTCTGTGCAGGATAGGGGAACCAAGTGCCCTGTAAACAGAAGCTTCTGCAGAAGCCCATCAGGTTGCTTTGCTCACTGAGGACAAGCTTCTGTTGTCTCCACATGCTGCCTTTGACTAGAGTCTTTACTTCAAGAAAAAGAAGGGTGCCTGGAGGGCTCCCTATCTCAGGGGCTCACCCCACACTCACAAAGGGCTTGGCACAAAGAGCAGGTGTGCAGTGAATGCCCCAGTGGGATCCCTCACACTCAAGGATGCACAGGGTTGATCTGGCTGCTGCCCAGCACAGCCTGGGACTGTGGAGCAGGTCAGGGAAGTGGACTTTTGCAGAGGAAGGAGAAAGGGAGATGAAGCAGACTTTCTACCAAGAACCTTCCAGAGGTGCTGAGGGGAGAATAGATTCATCTAAAGTATTTGGGTGCAGGTCTGAATCCTCCAGCTACACAGCCAGTTTCTGCTCTCACTCTGTCCTAGCACCACGATAGTACCGATGCTTTGACACTAAAGCTAGCCTTGACTGTGATATCATGGGGGCGGGCTTTGACTTTATGTGATAAACATTTAATAAGGAAAGTCAGTGAGGAAACATTGGGAAGAGACTACAAGAGCCTAGTAGTCTAGTGGGCCCTCTATCTCTGTCTCCTTCACCTTTGTTTTCTTTGACTAGTTAAGGTAAGAAGAAATTTACTGGACAGCATAAAAGTGGGGGCCCATTCTTGGTCAATAATGAAGAATCTCGTATTCAAGTTCTATTTGTTCCCCATGTAAATGCCTTTCCGCACACAAAGAGAAGATTTCTTGGGGATTCTCTATGATGCATTTATCACTTCCACATGCAAGTTACAGGACTCTTCTGGCTTTTTCTTATTACCAGGTTCAAAGATGTCACAGGTCATTATCATCCACTTTAATGTCCTCTAAGGATGTAACTATTTCCAAGAATAGACGGCCTCCCCCTCCCACCCCTCCCAAAAAAGTGGCTGGACTGAACACTGCCCCTATAGCTGCTCTGTAGAACATGTTGGATTATTTAGCACACAGAAAACTGTGCACATTCACACATGTATGTATATATGCGCACAGCAGACATATTTCAGGCTCAAGGCAGACTCTGAGATATGAGGTTTTTACGTGGGATTTCAACTCTTTCCTGTTTTTCCTTCAAAGCTTTATAGTTTGATCATCTATGATGTGATGCAGAATGTACCTAAAAACCCTTTGACTCCAAACTTCATGGTATAGCTGTCTTACTTTGGCTTTAAAATACAGAGACGCAGGAGCCCCTGTGACATCAAACTCCAGAATTATTTGCAAATTTTAGAATATGCTTCAATTTTGTCTTCTTAAAGATCTGTAGTTCAGAAACAATATGAAAAATCCAGTTAATCATGATGAGATTAAAGGATTTTAGAAAGCTGAATTGCAGCCACATTTACATTCCCCGATAATTTCTTAATTTTCTTTCAAATCACCTTTCATCTTCATAAAATGAACTGTAAAAATCCTTCTGAATTCCATAATGTGCCAAGAAAAATGGGGAAAAATTAAGGAGGCCCCTACCTTTTAATCATTCTGTTCAATAAAGTGCTTTCACTGCACGCCAGGAAAAAAATGGAGGCTCTGGTGTCTGAGGTATTCTGTGCCATAAACTCCCATAATAGAAACAGATGGTGAAACTGCCTTGGAAGTGAAGAAACTAGTGTACACGCAGCTCACCCTAACATATGAAGAGATTCAGGGCTGACACATGAAGGGATGCGTTTGGCGCAGCGCCAGCGGTACACTCTAATTCAGCCGCGAGTGCTCAAGCTTGAGATGGGAGACCCACAATTTCAGGATCTGGAACACTGGAGCTCCAGGATTTAGAACTCTGCGCGAGGCTCCTAGGGTCTTTCTGTCCTGCCCAAGAAGGAGCACATTCTCAATGTTTCATGTGGCCACAAACTCCAGTAGGGAGCTTACTCTGGCCTCTCTAAATGGTTCGTAAAAACAATAGTGGAGAATTGCCAGCTTTGCTGGAGCTTCCTTTAACTAAGTTCGGGTTTGCTTTTTACCTAGAGCTGCCACCAGCGGCTGCTGAAAGAAGGAATAAAATCTTCACTACAAAGAGACATCAGTGAGAATTATCTTAGGGTGGGAGTGAAGTGACACGTGATACCTGCCTTACATGAGGCCCCTCTTGACTGGATGACACGATACCTGCAAGGGAAACTCTCTTGGGCATTGTATTTTTCAAGGAAAGCCTAACACAATTTCCATCATCATGTCCCAATGACATTAATACATACACTTTCTGACTTACTATATTAATGCAGACTAACATTCAGTTACAAACAGATCTCAAAATGTAGTGACACCAACACAATAGATGCTTCTTTTTCATGTGTAGAGACGTCTAGGGAGGCTAGGTGTTAGCAAGCGTCCTCCACGGGCGGACCCAGGCTCCATCCACCTTGTAGTTCCGCCATCAGATGAGGTCTTGTCATCTCCACTGCTGCCCTCAAAACTGCTTCAGACATTTCCCTTCATCTCATGTTCCATTGGCCTAGATAACTTGGTGACAATGTGCCCAGGATGTGGAGAGAGGAACTGTGGGGCCAGCTGTAGTGTCAGGGTGCCAATGTAAGAGCCGCGGGTGTCCCCAGGAGCATCTTGCATGGGCTTCCCATAGTCAGGCCTGTCGGCAACTGCTGCTCTGTCTTCCCTCCCAAGAAGGGCAGCACGCTCTGATCTTCCATTCCCACTGAGCACTGTGGTCCTTGCAGATCTGCCAAGCAAGGAGTTGCCTGGTGGTTCTGCACTTTCTTCAGCCAGAGTCACCCGGTTCTCATAAAACATGAGAAACATCCTTTCACATGGCTCATCCTTGGTATCATCCTGGTGCTGGTGGAAGCCTCAATACCTGTTGTTGCCAATCTCTGACCCCAGGGACTGAGGTCCGTATTGTTTTCTTCTTGGCCTCTTTCCCTGTGTGGAGACCACATGGATAATTGCAGAGCCCTGTTGGGGTTTGAGGGGAGACTCAAGCTCTGCCAGCCAATCTCAGTTTAGGCTCAGCCTGGCAGACCCATGTCCATTTAAGAATTCTCTTTCCCAGCTCTGGCTAAGGCTCTTTGTTTCCCAAATCCGGGCAGACAATAGTTCCACTCTGGGGCCTGCTGGAAAGCAGGATTTACTTCCTGCCATTAGCGTTCCTTGGTCCAGAAAGGAGGCAATTCTAGTTTCCACAAGGCCTGATCCTAGCATGCCTGTGTGAAGATATGGGCGAGGAATGGGCTGGGCCACTTTGACATCATTCTGTGATGCTTCCTATGCCCTGCCTGGTGCCATGACCAGGGGCATTGAATGGGAGGGAGGAACAAAGTAATGTGGGAATCAGGCCCCTGCTTATCCTGACTGGCTTGGAAGAAAACTCAGGTTTGGAGGACCTGAAGCTTAAACAGTTTGGGGGCCCTTAAGAAGACTCCTGCAAAGACTTCTGAAAGCCCCTTGGACAGCAAGTAAATCAAACCAGTCCATATTAAGAGAGATCAACCCTGAATATTCACTGGAAGGACTGATGCTGAAGCTGAAGCTCCAGTATTGTGGTCATCTGAAAGGTCATCTGTTCTTTCCTAGTCCCTGATGCTGGAAAAGATCGAGGGCACAAGGAGAAGAGGGTGTCGGAGGATTGAGATGGCTGGATGGCATCACCAATGCAATGAACGTGGACTGGGGCAAACTCTGGGAGATAGTTAGGGACAGAGAGGCCTGGAATGCTGCAGTCCGTGGGGTTGCAAAGAGCCAGATATGACTGGGTAACTGAACAACAACAACAAGAAGAACATAACATTATGAATATGAAATTGCTACTGTTGCTCCCAGACTTGTGCCTGTCTGGGGAGCCAGGGCTGGGGAAATGCAGGCTGTAGGTCTGTGTAGTACACAACAGTCAGGTAGCCTGGCTGGAAGTGAGGTAGTGGAGAGTACTGTGGCTGAAGGCCTTTCTGAGAACAGCTGATGTGATGGAGGTAAAGGAGGCCCTTCTGGAAGAAAGGCCCCTCCTGCTTGTGATGGGGTGAAAGGCTGTCGGCATGGATGCTGAACCCCTGCAGAGCTAACTCAGCACTCTGTCCAGGATGAAGGAAAGGGGAGGATACCTGCTGTTCCTTCTGCTTCTCCTTCCAGATTTCTCTGACCAACAACTTTCTGCCCTGGCTCCCCCTGAGCTACAAGCTCCCCTTTCCATGAAATCTGTAATAGTTTTAAGCTGAGCTTACGGCTCTCATCATGGAGTCTCAAGAGTAAACACATGGACTTCCCTGGTGGTCCAGGGGCTAAGACGCTGTGCTCCCATTCAGGGGGTCCAAGTTCAATCCCTGCTCAGGGAACCAGATCCCACATGCTACAACTAAGAGTTCAAAGATCCTGCATGCCACAACTAAGACCCAGCTCGGCCAAATAAATGAACAAAAAGAAATACTAAGACAAAGGAAGAAGGAAGCGGCAACCCACTCCAGTATTCTTGCCTAGAGAATTCCATGTACAGAGGAGCCTGGTGGGCTACAGTCCATGGGGTCACAAAGAGTCGGACATGACTGAGCGACTAACTTTCACTTTCTTTTCATTAAGACAAAAAGATATTCCTGGGGCTTTCCTGGCAGGCCTTGGTTGAGACTCCACGTTTCCATGGTAGGGGGGTGTGGGCTCGATTCCTGGTCAGGAAACTAAGATCCCGCTTGCTGCAGGGTCTGAGCTCCCCGCACCCCAAAATAAACAGTAAAAATAACATTATCTTCCCAGGAAGTTCTCCCACTCCTGTATCTGGAATGGCGTGAAGAACAGCCAGTATGCAGTAAGTGTTGAGAAGAAGGTTGATTTGATATGTAGAAGGATGAATAGGTGACATCCTTAGAAGATTCTTACTTAGTGAGAGGATCAGACTTGCCTTCCAGTTTCTCCTGTGTTTGGCTTTTCCTCTTTCGCTGGGGTAGATTATGAGCAGGTAGATTATGACATTGTTGACACCTCGAGCCTGGCAGAGGGCTCCGCAGGAGCTGAGTGGGCTGCTGTAGACAAGGCTGTGGCATTGGGAAGGTGGCAGCCTGCGTGCTCGAGCAAAAGACAGTATTACAGAAGGCAGCTGATGGCCGAAGAGGTGGGCACATCCTGGCCACCTCTGTGGCCCGAGGCACAGGCAGGTCGAAGAGCCCCCCCACCACCACTTATTTCTGCTCCTCCCAGCCTCCATCCGCATCCAGCTCCCATGAGAGTTTTATTCAGGCCCCAGAGGCTCCCTTTTCCCCATTTGGAAGTACTGAGTGTGGAGGGTGAGGGGCCAAGTGAGTGCCAAATGTTGGGGCTCAGGGACCCCAGTAAGATGTTTCCCAACTGATTCTCCAGGCCCGCAAACAGATGGGTTCCCTGAGGGCCCTGCTTCGTGTCTAGGGGGAGGCAGTGCCCAGGACTGGTTGAATTCCAGTGAGAATGTTGCCGGCACTGATTTGCGGTTTGACAGTCAAAAATAATCCAAGCATTGCTTTGCATGTGATTTATACAAGTGTCTTAATTGGCATCTTGATTATATGATTGCGTGAAGTGCTGTTTTCAAGAAGGTGTATCTCTAAATAGAAAAAAGAAGAAATATACAGCTGCGACGTGAACATAAATCTCCCTGTGAGCTATGCTTTCCCCCTCGGCTTTTTTTGCACTGACACCACATTTTCTGACTTCTCCCCCAGTGCTGGACCTTTAGTAGGAAACATTTCCCCCAACTCCATAAGTCTTCCCTGCAGACACAGCACTGGGTTTGCAGTTTCTCTCTGAATCTGCTGCATTTTTCTATGCTGCACCATCTCAGAAATGTGGCCTCTCCTAGCCTGATTACAGCTAATTATTTTAGAAATACATTTAAAAGGCAAGTTATCTTAACTTTATGACTAATCCGGTGGAGAAGATCTAAGGAAAACCTGAAAATCATAAAATGTTCCAGAACATTATATTTTATGCAGTCCAGAATGTGACACATGGGGTCTTTAATAATTCACTGCTTGTTAACATTAAACAACTGTTAACATGCTCAAATAATTAGTTATGCTTGCTTGACATGTTTGCATCTTTAATAATTGATGCATTTATCTTAATTACTAACAGTATTATGATCGTAATATGCATCTTTTTTCTATCTTAAAATTTTAACAAAAACTGACTTTTTGCCAAAAATGATTATGCTCTAAGTTTTAATTACTCATTGTAATTAAATTGCAAGCTGCAGTATTTTACTAAAATATCTTTCACAAAAATATTTAATGGAAAAGAGGTGATTTGTTGTTTATGCAGCCAAGTTAGTAAATATTTCATAAGTTTGATATTACCCTTTCAGCATGGATATAAAATAACATAGCTTTCAAGATATGAGTCAATTTAAAAGTCCTCCAGAGCTGAAAATTTTTCTACCATTTCTACCCAAAATGTTATTCCCCCTCCCTCTCGCCTTATACCGCTCTTTGTGTGTGAGACCAAGATTTTGTTAGCCAGCCAGGCATAGCTGAATCTCAACATCTATTACAGGAGGCGGTGTTGATTGGAAATCAATGGAAGGGTGAAGTCCACACTTTTACTCCATCTCCTCCCTCCAGCCCAGTTTGACTGTGCAAGTGAGCCCTGAAACACCATTGGGGTGACATTTTTATTAAAAGAGTCATGTGTGGGGAGGCAGACAGGCTTCCCACTGGCCAGGCTTTGTTAAGCTGCCACACACCCTGATGGAAGGTTATTAATTGACTCAGAAATATTTATGACTGTAGAAAACATTAACCACAGGAAAGTTCTGGAAGATAATGAGAAATAACTGCCTCATTTACTGATGAGAAAATTAAGACTTATAAGCCTTTGGCCCAAGTGTACACAAAGCGATCAAGGTAGGAAGGAGCACAGACCTTCAGATGGTAAGACCAGAGATCTGTCTGTCAAATCTGGGAACTTTCCCTTTGACCTGTGAGGTGTCCTTTGGAGTTCTTCAGGGCTTCTGTCCTCAGCAAAGCACTGTTATTACAACTGTCCAGTTAGGTGGTAAGCAGGGTCATGGGCCATGACAGATCATTCCTAGAATTTCTGGGTCCATACTAGGATCCCATTCATCTGGACTCATCCTATATGTTCTTTGCCCTGGGACTCATCTAGGCTGGTTGTTGTTGTCCAGTAGCTCAGTCGTGCCCAACTGTTTGCAACCCTGCAAACCATAGCACACCAGGCTTCCCTGTCCTTCACCATCTCCCAGAGCTTGCTCAAACTCATGTTCATTGAGTTGGTGACGCCATCCAACCATCTGATCTTCTGTCACCCTCTTCTCCTCCTGCCCTCAATCTTTCCCAGCATCAGGGTCTTTTCCAATGAGTCAGCTCTTTGCATCAGGTGGCCAAAGTACTGGAACTTCAGCTTCAGTATCAGTCTTTCCAATGAATATTCAGGGTTGATTTCCTTTAGGATTGACTAGTTTGATCTCCTTGCCGTCCAAGGAACTCTTGAGAGTCTTCTCTGGTATCCAGGGTGGAGGTATCAGCAAGTGAAGTAGTTGGGGTTTGGGAGAAACCCTAAATTCCCTTTGTGGTTTTGTTCTCTGCTGTGAGTCATCAGAGGTTTTCAGGATGCAAATCAAGAAGTTAATGGGTCTCCTTGAAAATGACAAGCAGATCCTGAGAAAATCTGAATTTGGGCAGAGAGAGGCCTGGCCAGCTGAGGACCCAGATTCATCCCACACATCCCAGCATCCTGACCACATAAATTATTTTCTTTGTCAGTAAAGCTGTCTGACTTTTTGGAGACCTGAAAAAGGGCCAGGGCCAGGGATTTCTACAATGCCAGCTAATATGAGGAGATAGTGCCTCACCATTAAATTCATCAGTTAAAATGTACTGAGTTTCAAGTAGCAGAAAATTTTGACTCACACTGGCTTTAAAATGTAGAAATTCATTATGTTATGAAACAGAGTCCAGAGCTGCTGGTGGTGGGGTGGGACCCTCCATTCATAGTATAATAATGGAGTCAAGAACACTGGTTCTTTCCGTCTCTATACTCTGCCACCCCCAGGAGTCACTTCATTACAAGCTTAGGCCCCTTGGGTCGCAAGATGGCTGTAGGGGTCACATCAGACACAGCAGGAAGGAAGAAGGATGGGCCCATCTCTCCCTGTGCCTTCCTCATAGGAATGAGAACACCTTCCTAGAAGGTCCTGCAAGTTTCCATTCAGATCTCACTGATAGGGGTGGGGTCTGATGCTGCCTCCTGAATCGGTCACTGGTGAGCAGGATGTAATGACCAGGATTGACTCAGACTTGTCACCAGAGGTGGACTTGGAATTGGAAAATCAATCATTGTATTCAACACACTCCCCCAAGTCAAGCCTCCCATATTCAGCAGTCACGTGCTGAGAATAGTCTCCCTGCTTGTCATTCAAAGCCAGAAAAAATAAATAGACACAGACTCTGCCCTAAGACGGAGAAGGCAATGGTACCACACTCCAGTACTCTTACCTGGAAAATCCCATGGATGGAGGAGCCTGGTAGGCTGCAGTCCATGGAGTCGCTAAGAGTCAGACATGACTGAGCCACTTCACTTTCACTTTTCACTTTCATGCATTGGAGAAGGAAATGGCAACCCACTCCAGTGTTCTTGCCTGGAGAATCCCAGGGATGGGGGAGCCTGGTGGGCTGCCGTCTATGGGGTCGGACAGAGTTGGACACGAGTGAAGCGACTTAGCAGCAGCTGCCCTAAGAGGGTTTCAGATAATAGAGAAAGGAGACATGTCTATAGGGAAAAAAAAAAAGCTAATGGAAGCCAACTTCAATTGTTTAGAAGAATAACTAACAAATGCTTGGCTCAGCACAATTCACCAGGAATTTTCTAAACATCTTCTCCGTGTATAGGATATAGTTTAGGTGTTATTGAGGAGACAAAAGAACATAAAAAATGCAATCTTCCTGTTAAGGGGCTTAGTTAAGGAGACAGGATATGCAGAGAAGGGGGCTGTGTTTGTCTTCACCTGACTCTGAACAGAGGTAGGGAGGGCTCTTGGCTAGTATAAAGGAGTATTTATGGGGAGTCATTTCAAAGCTTCTGTTGGGCCTTTGCATGGCTGAGAAAGAGGCCGTTAAGAGGTGTCTATCAGTTGAGAAAGCTTTTCACTCTAAGTAACAGAGAACCAGATTAACTGTGCTTGAACATCAAGGACATTTATTGTTAAGAAGTCTGGAGGTTGGCAGTCAGCTCAGCAATGTAATCAAGGTTTCAGGATTTTTCCATCTTTCCATTCTCTCACCTTTAACTTGTTGGATTTTCATAAGTGCTTTTGCTTCATGATGACACAATGGGCATTGCAGCTCTAGGCATCAAATCTGTGTTCAAAGCAGGAAGAAGGAGGAAGGACCCACTGGCACACTCTCCTTTTGTACCTGTGGTTTTTATCAGGAGCACAGTGTCATTCTCAGACTTTCTCCAGGAGACCTCCCTCATATCTCACTGGTTAGAACTGGGCCTCCCAGGCACCCCCTGTGCAAGGAACCTGGAAATTCATAGTGAGAGAAGAAAAGAAAAAGGGGGCTGAAAAGACTGGAGTTCTTCTGCCCAGTAATGCCTGCCATAGGGTGTGTGGCTCAGGAATGTATCTTTGTCTTATTTCTGGCAGGAAGGCCAGCAGGGCCCAGAATGGGAACAGAAAGATGAAGGGAGGGACCAGAAGTACCATTCAAGGTGTTGTGAGTTGCTAACTTCACTGTAGGAAAGTTTCTCTGTAAATAAATGATGGAGCAGTTGGGAAATTTTTTGTTCTTTATAGTCTAGATGGCACTGCCTTGAGAATGAATATTGGTTTTGGTTAAGTGTGTGTGTGTGTGTGTGTGTGTGTGTGTGTGTGTATGTATGTGTGTGAGTGTGTGTGTTTGACTCAATCTATTGGAGAACTGGAAGAATCAAAATGAAAACAGAACAAAACACAAAACCTGACAACAAATACCTTTAATTTCTGGCTCTGGGATATGTTTACCTGGATGGCTTTGGGAAACCTGGTGCTCTACCTGCTTCCCATCAGCATCCCTCTACTTGTTGCATGTATAGGGAAAAGTATGTGATTCCACAGTAAAGAATCTGGCTGCAGTGTGGGAGACCTGGGTTCAGTCCCTGGGTTGGGAAGATCCCCTGGAGGGGGGGCAGGGCAACCCACTCCAGTGTTCTTGCCTGGAGAATCCCCATGGACAGAGAAGCCTGGTGGGCTACAGGCCATGGGGTCGCAAAGAGTTGGACATGACTGAGCGAATAAGCACAGCACAGCACACATGTGATTCCACAAAACAGCCGGGGGATGGGTAAAGTGGGGTGGGGGCTTAATCTAAAGCCCTCTCTTTTAATAGAACATCATAGAGAAAGTTCAGCATTGACCTAAAGTAAGGCTGGTGCTCAGCCCACACAAGTGACGTGGCATTTATAACATCCCTGGTCAGTGGTTTTGGGAAATTATTCTAATCAGTGAAAACTTTAAGGAAGGATTCCACAAGCAATCCCATAAGGTAAGATGGATTTTGGCAGAGCTGCTCTGGTTGAGACAGGGGGAGCATATCTTGCACCCCCACCCCACCCCAGCCTCTCTTTTCACTGCTTCCTTGGAGAACTGCTTAGGAACGGTTTTCAGAAGCAGGTCCTGAGCCCAGGGTTTGTGTGCATGGATTTGGTAAGGCAGTGGTTCCAGCAGAACTGGGAAGGCAGGAGGAGAAACAGTAGGGAGGAGGAAGAGGCTGGGCACAGGTGGAGTGCCCTGCAAAGTCTCACCGAGGGTGGGCATGCTTGATCTCAGAGGCCACTCTGGAGGGTTAATTAAGAGTAAGAACTTTCAATCCTAGCAAAGGGGCTGTGGCTTTCCCACCTGTCAGCTTTGGGTTAAGGGTGATGCACTCCCTCACCCTGTCTTAGACAGTGAAAATTCCTGGGCATTTCATACTTAAAGGGAACAACAGAGCAAGGCTCTAGTCTCCCAGGGCAGACCTCCCCAAATGACAGCTGCAGGGGTCTGGGCGGAGCAGTGAAACTCTGCCTTTGTGGGAAATGAGACTGAACCTGGCAAAAGGAGAACCCAGGGCAGGGAGAACTCCCGGAGCCAAGCGCATGGGCTACCTCTCTGGGGAGACCACCAGCCTCTTTCCATGAACCTCATCTCAGGGAGCTGCAGAGAAATCAGAAGCTCCTGGTGAGGGAAGGGAGGGAAGGGAGAACAGAGTCTATGGCCGGAAGAGCACTTTTCCATGGATGTGTTTTTCTTTCAGACTTAATAGTTAATTTATTTATCTGACCACTCGGGAAGGGAAGAAAAGTACCATTTTATGAGTCCAGTATAGAATCAAAACAATAGCACATTTAGGTGCCTTAATTTTTCTGTTCCCAGAGATTTATTTCGGTTTATTGTATTTGACAGCAGTCAACAAACAACAAATAGTGGGCTGAGCACAGCTCTCTCAAGCACATAATGGTCTGTATTCTTTGCACAGAGGGCAGAGATTTTTTTTTTTAACCACACACATCACTTGGAACTTGCTGCATTGATCCCGAAAAGTAACTTACAGAACTTCATCCTCCCGGCAGGAGCCGGCAAAACACATCCGGCAGATGGATGCACGTGGGGCCACGTGAGAGTGAGGAGGAGGGCGCTGATACTGAGTGAGGGCGTGGGACCTAGTTTCAGGGCTTGGGTGGGTGCAGAGCGTGGCGTGCGTGCAGGAGCCTGTGGCACGATCGTGATCGAGCGTATGCGCTGGGACAGCGGGAAGTGGCGTGCAGCATGCAGGTAACCTTTATGGGAAGCTCCTGAGAATGTGCAACACTGGAGAGAAAATCTTTATCTTTGGGGCAGTCCCGGCACCCTGAATCCGTTAAAGCTTAGGTCAGTGTTGAAACAGGGTTCTGGCCTTACAGGAGTGGCCACTGGGGCCACAACCTGGGTAATCATTTCGCCCCGGCAGTTTCACCCGGAAGTCTCACGGAGGCGGCATCTACTTCCGGGTTTTGTTTGCTTGTGCTCCAAGCCGACACGAGTTTACACTGGATTCCAGTCCCCATCTCACGTCTCCCTTGTTTGTCTTAGCGAGCTCCCAGGGTGCCAGCGTCTCTGGTGGGTTGCTGTGCCCCCTTCCCGCAGTGCTCACTGCTGTTGTCGCTTGGCCCCCCAGCCTGATGTCTGCTCTGCCCACTGAATCCCCTGGAAGCTCAGAGACCACCTCCCTCCCAGGGCTGACACTGTGCTGGCCACCAGGCAGGAACATGGAGTGGGCCCTTTTATTGGTTTTCTCTAACACAGCTAAGGTCAGGCTACGACCCTGGAAAGACTTTATTGAAGGCTTGGTCTAGATGAGGCTACCCACGTAGCCCACAGGCCCAGGCCAGCCTCATGAGGTGTGCTCAGGGCCCTGTCCAGCAATTAACTGCTTGCCAGCGAGCCTCCATTTGCAAGGGGCTGACCTATCCTTGGAAAGACAGAGTCCACACACATGCCTCCATTGCCCTGGACCCAATCCAGCCTGGGAAGAGCCCTGGAGAAGGAAACAGTCCTTAGCCTGAGGCCAGTCTTGTTATTTACTCTTCCTTGAGTCCCTCTGCTCTGATGATTGACAGTCGATGAGTCCAATTATTTCAGGAGAAACTGTCCCACCTCCACCCTCCTTGATTATGGTCACTGGGAGATCAGTTGGAGGAGAAGAGCAGAGTCCTTGGAATTGTTTGAACTAAACTTCCCACACTGAGGCATCAATAGCACAGAACAGGATGATCTGCACTCCCTCTGACCGGTCACAGGGAGTCTCTATGGCTGTCTCCTTCCTGCAAGTGGACGGCACTCAGCTATGACCCAGAGTGACTGCTTATCCCCAACATACCACCATTTGTAGGTACCCTGCTCTCTCAATCCAGAAATATAAAAGCTACTCCCCACTTCCCACCGACCCCTCCACCCCCTCCCCCCCAAGTACAACTCCATGTGAGATCCAGTGCTGGATCAATCTCGAATGTCAATTTACTTCCTCCATCCAAACCCTGGTTCCTGAATTCAGGGCACATTGGGAGAGTAAGTGCTTTTCATTCGCACCCTGCGGGGCTGTTCAGGTGGATTCACCAAAAAGATGGAACGGTCTTCTCTAAAGACATTTTTAAGTTTTCACCTCCTTTGAGAGATAAACCTTGAGGAAATAATGACAGAGCATTTATTTCAAGGTTTGTTCTTCCCATGGAAATGAAAACAAACTTTATACATCTCATCCTGGGAACCAAGTGACGTTTGAACTGATTCAGACAGGAATTCAGTTAGATAAAGGGTGTTGAGCAGCTGTAGTGGGCGGGCACCATGCAGAGCTCTTGTGGTGACATAAAATTTGGGGCAGGGTCCTGGCCCCCCCGGGGGGTTCACAGTGTCCAGGAGGACACAGGAGCATCCTCAGAGGCCTCATGGTGAGGAGCCCAAGACAGAAGCCAGCCCCGGGGTCCCCAGGAGTGGTAGTGATGGAGGGATCAGACTAGCTCCCATCGGGGAAGGGAGCTTCTCCAAAGGCTCTGATCCTCATCATGCTCAATACTTTGGGGGAAAGAGGTGGGAAACACGTTGGTTGGGGCAAATCTGAGAAGCTAAAGAGGATCTCTGAGTCTAGTTGGCACCAGCACACCACTAGTATACTGGAGCCGGGAGACCTGATTTATCTGTGGGGATATCTGCGGGGGTGAAGAAGGCTCTGAACACTGATTCCACTTTATCATCTTAAAGCAAATACATAGAAAAGGCCAGAACCTGGGGAACACGGTGGGACTCCTTTCCTTTCTGCATTTAAAAGTGGGAACAGCCCCTTGGACTCAGACACGGGGGCTTTGCAGAGTAGCGCAGCCTTCCCAGCAACAGCGAGGATGCAGAGGGATCCCTTAAACCTGCACCTGCCATGTGATTTGTGCAGGGTCCCATGTGCTGGGGCTTCACACTCTGCTTTCCACACCTGCCAAGGTCTCATGACCTTCCAAGTGACGATCCAGCTCCTGCAGGATGATCAAGCAACTGGGACAGGTCTCTCCACAGGCCCTCTATCTGTGGACATTGCCCTGTGCCAGATCAGGACAGTGATGAGCAGGTCAACAGAAAGAAATGGGCCGCACTGCAACTGGTCCTGGAAACCGCGTAAGCCTCACTGATATGGCTTCAGGAAATGAGTGGTCCACCTGTGTGCTGGAGCCTGTGGACCTGATTTATCCATGGAGAACACGTGGAAACACTATTATATTTACTGTTGTTAGTTGCTCAGTCGTGTCTGACTATTTGCAACATGGATGTACCCCACCAGGCTCCTCTGTCCATGGGATTCTCCAGGCAAGAACACTGGAGTGGGTTGCCATTCCCTTCTCCAGGGGAACTTCCTGACCCAGGGATTGAACCTGGGTCTCCTGCATGGCAGGAAGATTCTTTACCATCTGAACCACCAGAGAAGCCCATTAGGTTTATTAGAGCAGGGAAATAAATTCATGGCTTCATTTTGCTAAGTGTCAAAACCCCGGCAAACAGTCTCTCCGCTCCTGGGTTCTCTCCCTGTATTTCATCGGGAAAGGCGCTGAGGGCTAGGCTGTGACTAATGCCTGCAGAGGGGCTGTGGGGAGAATGGGGCTTAACTAAGGCTGCATGTCAGGCCCGGGCTGACCACCACCACCACCTCATCTTGGCCTGACCCCCTCTCCCACCACACACCAGGGTCTACAGTCATGGATTGGGGTCTCAGAGCACATGCTATTCAAGCTTCAGAACAAGGCCACTGGCCTCTGTGTTCCTACAGAGAAGCCAGCATGCATGAGACCTTTACATCCAAGTCTCTCTGTCCCAAACAGGCCAGAATGAATGGTGCAGGTGAGTCTGGGAGCTGGAAACCGATACTCCATCCTAGCTTCTTCAGGGATCCTGTGGACCAGAGATAGTCCCAGACTCAGAAGCCTTAAGGCGATGGGACACAGGGAGCACCGCATGAGGTGGGCACATGAGGTAGTCTCTGGCCAGTCACCTTGGGGAACCCAGGAAACTCATGGAGTCACACACTGAGGCAGGTGACTCTGCTCGTATGCCAAGCCGCCCTGCATTCTTCTCTGACGTGCAGACCCTAGAGGGAAAGTGGACAGAGAAGAGCCAGTTTCTTCCGCTGTCTGAATGCCCACAGCCTGATGCCTTTGGGACCCAGCAGTGTCTCCTTGCAGACTGGCCATCACAACATGGGTGACCTGGAAGACACGCCTGGGCTTCCAGCCCATCTCAAGGAGGGGAATCGGAACTTCAAAGTCAGAGACTGCCAGGAAGAAAACATTTGTCTATCATCTCAATAGGGAGGCTGAAGGCTATGCCCTGGAGGTGCTCGGTGGACAGGCTTCCACGACTGCTCTGGGTCTGGCGATCATGGAGCCTGAGACACTTAGATGTAGCTTTAATGGTCTCCCCTAACTCATGGGCTGCCTTCATGCACTTGGAAAGAGAACCTTCCTTCTCACGACACATCCATTTATTCAGAATTAGCATGTAAAACCCTAAATTAGACATCCCGCACTTGGGTTCTGACACAGCCATTACTTTTAATGCTGAAAGAGTTGAGTTAATTTTAAATTACTGAGGCCCAGCACCTGAGTGGAGCTAGCATCCTCCAACAGACTGGGCATCCATGGGTTCCACTAATGCAGGAACACAAACTGGATTAAAATCCATTTCTCCTCTGGCCAGATGCATATATATGATGGTGTCGAGAGAGACCTGGTGCTATCGTGAATTCTGCCAGAACCGGTTTCTGGCAGAAACAGGCCAGGCAACCAGAAGGATGAGTTTCAGGTGAAATCTCTCCACACGACAGAGGGATGACTCATAGGACCTTAGTCTCTGTTTGCCAATCATGGTACTGGGCACAGATGCCACATCCTCAAGGAGCTCTGAGTGGCACACGAGCAAGACAAATGAAGATCATGTTACAGGTAAGCAGGAACAGGAGCCAGTCCCCTTGCTTGTGTTCTCAAGGCCTCCTGCCTGGGTTTCCACCTGTCCACGAGCAGGACGTCAGGCAGTTGTTCATGGACATCAGAGTGGCTTCCTGCATCTGCCGAGGTGACCTCAATGTTATATGTGTGCAGTGCCTCTAAAGGGTGGTCATTGGTATGCTTCTTCCTGTGACCTGAAGTGTCTACCACCACAGTATCCTGGGTGCCCGCTGTCTCTTCTGCTAGATTGCTTTAAGATCAAACTTGCAGCCGTAGGATAGAAATTGGCAGAAATATACAGAATTGGCCAAGCAGAACAGGTGAGCTGGATCTACCTGCCAGGGCTCTAGGGCCAGCAGAGTCCCAACCCTCCTCTCTGCATGTGTGGGGCCCATTCCCAAAGCTCCCACACTCTGCCTGGACAGCAATGCTCCCAGGAGACCCCTCACCTCTCCCAGGACCCCCTACCTCTGCTGCTCCCCCACCTTGGCCAGGGCAGCGACACTCCTAAGTTACCTGCCCAGGCTGTCCCCAGTGTCATTTAAGGTGGCATGTATGACCACTCTGACCAGATGCTGAATAGTTCTGAACTTGCCGATAATCAGATCATTGACATGAATTGCTAATGTTCTTGTGTGCAGTATCTCTGTGTGAGCATCTCTCTGAGCAAATCTAACAAACATGTTGATGAGATCAGTGGGGCTGCCAAAGTATCATCGGCAGTTTGATTTCCAGCCATTTTCATGCTTTTTGCAGACCTTACACTCTCCTAACTAGAGCTTCTCTGGCCAGAATGGAGAGGACAGAGTTTGAGAACTGTGCCATGGGTGAGAGCAGTGTTTGCCCTCTGAGAACTGGGACCTCTGGGTGAGAGCCCCAGGGTTGCCATCTACCCTGGAGTCTGGGTCCTTACAACTCGGGGCTTCTGATAATTATGGAGATGTGTGCTGGGATCAGCATTCAGCAGACTGCCTGGAGCGGCGCTGAGCCTCATAGGAGCCTAACTTGATCAACTTTCAGCCTGAGCTTGAACTAAATCCAATAGAGATTGGGTTGGAGCAAGAGACAGCTGGCTGCCTGGGGCCTTTGGGCTGCAGCCGCTGGGGGTGGCCAACCAGGAACATTTGAGAGGCAAAGCCCTGTCTCACCCCCTCACCCTGGCGTGAAATGCAAAACTGACAGCACACAGCAAAGACTCCTGTGGGTCTCTGCTCCTGACCTTGGTGACGGGAAAAAGCCAAGTTTCCCACTGCGCCTGTCCCAAGAAGACCGCAGCCCAGCTCAGCCTGGACTCCAAAGGCCGCCTGGCCGCCCTGTGCCTGCAAAGGACTCCCATTCATCTGCCGGGAAACAGGCGGCGGCACCGAGGAGTGTCGTGTTCAGTTTTAAAATGCCACAAATAACAGATTTATAGATTTTTCTAAATACATTATTTTAGCTTGACAGCATTAATCATTCATGCTTCCTTCTTTCATTTTTCTACCTGCAATGGATTATTGAAACAGAAAATAACAACGAGAAAGGCTAGCAGCAGTATCAAAATGTCAAGTTTGTACTTACAGTTGTATGGGCCCAGACAGGGTCAAGAGCCCCAATTATTTGTGTATGTACACAGTGGTACGACACGAAAGGTTATGTCACCTGAAGCTATTTTCCTGCAGATTTAAATAGGACTGATATTCAACTGTACAGTGAGCTGCTGACATGGAACAGAGAATTGTAAAAGACTGCAAACTCTGGTGTCAGAACCTAAAATATGAATGGGGTGATTGCAAGGTGTAGCTGTGGGCAACACCACACGTCGTGGTGCGAATCCACTCAATTACTTTGGGTTCTTCTAACCTGCCTTTTTCATTTTCACATCAAGCAAAGAGTGAAATCACAGGGCCAGGCTGAAAGTAAAATAGCCAGGCCTGCCTACTTGCCAAGGTGCCTTCTAGAGACCAAGACAGTGCTCACTAATGAAGCTGGCTCACCAAGGAGTGTAGATGGATGCATCTGTGAGTCTTCAAGGGTCATGGATGCGTGGTGGCTGATGAAGTGGGGTACATGGGATGAGGAAGGCCTATATGCATCATTAATGATTTCTCCCGTTTAGAATATAGTCCATTACATGGATAGACTTGTAGAAACAATTTTCTATTTGGTCAATAAATGCAGAGTTGAATTTTTATTTTTTTTATTTTTTTCGTCAGTGAATTACAACTCTGCCTTGCTTGTAGGTTTTCAATGGATATTTGTGGTCAATAGGTGAATGGAATTGTACATAGAAATAATATAGTAGATTTTGCTAATCTTTTTACAAACAACTCACATCTCCTTTGATCCCCTCCACCACCCAACAAGATATGTTCTAGCCACAAATAAACAACAACAACAAACATAGGTCAAGGTTTGGAGTTCAAGCAATTTTTGAGTCATTGATGTTGTTCAGTCACTAAGTTGTGTCTGACTCTGTGATCCTATGGATGGCAGCATGCCAGGCTCTCCTGTCCTTCACTGTCTCCTGGAGTTTGCTCAGATTCATGTCCATTGAGTGGATAGTGCTATCTAGCCATCTCATGCTCTGCCACCTTCTTCTTTTGCCTTCAATCTTTCCCAGCAACAAGGACTTTTCCAATGAGTTGGCTCTTTGCATCAGGTGGCTAAAGTATTAGAGCTTCAGCTTCACATCAGTCCTTCCTATGAACATTCAGGGTTTATTTCCTTTAGGACTGACTGGTTTGATCCCCTTGTAGTCCAAGGGACTCTCAAGAGTCTTCTCCAGCACCACAATTCAAAAGCATCAATTCTTTGGTGCTCAGCCTTCTTTATAGTACATGACTACTGGAAAAACCATAGCTTTGACTATATGGGCCTTTGCTGGTAAAGTGATGTCTTTGCTTATTAATATGCTGTCATAGCTTTTCTTCCAAGGAGCAAGCATTTTTTAAATTTCATTGCTGCAGTCATGGTCCTCACTGATTTCAGAGCCCAAGAAAACAAAATCTGTCACTACTTGCCCTTTTTCCCCTTTCTGTTTGAAATGATGGGAGCGGATGCCACGATTTTAGTATTTTTAATATTGAAGTTCAAGCCAGTTTTTTTCACTCACTTTCACCCTCATCAAGATGCTTTTTAGTTTCTCTTCATTTTCAGTCCTTAGAGTGGCATTATCTGCATATCTGGGGTTATTTTAAGGATTGTTTTTTTTAAGAGTCACTCAGTTATTAATTATTAGAGAGGCCTCAGCCCCTTGTTCAGATTTCTTTATCGTATGTGCTGTGGGTCAACTGTGAGGCTGCCTCGCTGCCTCGCCTCAAGAAGTGGGGGAAACTGATGGCATAACCGGGAGTGGAATTGGCCTATATTCTGTTCCTAGTTTGAGGTCTTTGAGAAACAACTGGCTGGATGGAGTTTATGGATGAAGAGGAGGCCTTTGAAGGCAGTCATTCTCAAAGCCAATACATTTTGTGTTGCCACAAAAATGCCACCTGTAGACAGACAGGGATCCAGAGAAGCATCTTTAAACCTTAGTCGGTCTAGTAATTCCTTACTGGGGCACCATCCCGCCTCTCCACATTTACTGCATATGCTCAGGCTTCTCCTACTCTAGCCGTGCTGCTCTCCATCCATGCTTGGGGACACGCCCCATAGTTTCGCTAGTTCTATACTACTGCCCTGGGTGGCTTTCCTCTCCACTTTAACCCCTTTTGTTCCCGCTATCAAATCTTTGCTCTCATTCCTGGCCCTGCTCAGGGCTCCACTTCTTTCAGGAATTATTATCAGGCAATTTGTCCTGTGTTAGGACTAATGGAAGAAACCAAGGTTGAGTCCTGTGGACTTAAGCAGAAAGTAAAACTTACACAGGAGTGGGACATGTAGTTATTGCTAGGAAACAAAGGGAAAAGGTATTTTCAGCCCTCACCATGTGATCTACTGAATGGGAAACTTGAAGGGGTACACTATATTACATCCACACAAGGAAGGAAGGGCTGATGATGCTACAGCAGGGATGGACCTTGAAATCAGTGTGTTAAGTGAAAGAAGTCAGTCACAAAGTACTTCACATTATATGACTCCATTTATGTGAAATGTCCAGAGTAGGCAAATCTATGGAGACACAAAGTAGGTGAGTGATTGCTAAGGTCTGGACGAAGAAGAGGGGATGGAGGGTGGGTGATTGCTGATGGGCGTGATGGTTTTCGGGATGATGGAAATATTCTGAAATTGGTGGTGATTGTTAATTTTAAATGTATTAATACTAAGAATCACTGAACTGTGCACTTTAAAAGGGTATATTTTATATGATATGTGAACTATAGATTTAAAAAAGAATGATGGGAACTGGGACAAGATGCTCTCAGGAGTATCTCCTCACTCCCCTTATCCCTCATCTGTTTCCTTCTCTCTTGGTGAACAGCTTGCTTGCTTTTTTTGCTCCCCAATCCACATGGGAGAAAATAGCCTCCCACAGCTCCTGAATTTATATTTTCTTTGCACAAGAGACCAATCAGAAGGAGGCTAGGATCTCTTAGTCCCAATTCCAAATTTTCAGGAAAGAAGCTAATTGGCCTGGATTGGGAATGGGAAGGAAGGTTAGGTAGTCTGTCTTCTCCTATGGCGTGAGAAGAGAAGGAGCTTCCAGAAAAGGAAGGGGGGAGAGCAGGCCATCCAATGTGGACCACCCACCACCACCTTGATCCTCTAATGAACCTCAAAGGTATCCAGATCTGCTATGTAGACAGATGTAGACATAGATAAACATGTGTTTCTCTTAATACCCCTGTGTTATTTAGCTACACTTTTCTACCTGACACTTCTTAACTCTGTCTTTCCCTGTTTTTTGTTTGTTTTTCTTTATCTTTTTCTTTTTTTGCTGTGAGTTGTATCTTCTCAATTATATTAAAATTTTATGAGATCCACAGCCCATTGTCTCCTTTCACCCCTCCCTGTATCTTTTATCTCTCATCTAGGACTTCAGATATAGCCCTTGAGGTTGTCACTAGAATTCAAGGTGGGGAGTGTTCCATTGGCCATGGTTCCAGATTTTATACAAGATTATGCTATTTTAAAGACTCTCTTTAAGAATACATTTTGCCTACAAAAATTGGGTTGGAAATAACTACTTACAGAGGAGAAAATAAATAATAAAAAATCCATACACACCGAGGAAACCAGAATTGACAGAGACACATGTACCCCAGTGTTCACTGCAGCACTGTTTATAATAGCCAGGACATGGAAGCAACCTAGATGTCCATCAGCGGATGAATGGATAAGACAGCTGTGGTACATATACACAATGGAATATTACTCAGCCATTAAAAAGGATACATTTGAATCAGTTCTAATGAGGTGGATGAAACTGGAGCCTATTATACAGAGTGAAGGAAGCCAGAAAGAAAAACACCAATACAGTATACTAACGCATATATATGGAATTTAGAAAGATGGTAACGATAACCCCGTATGCGAGACAGCAAAAGAGACACAGATGTATAGAACAGTCTTCTGGACTCTGTGGGAGAGGGCAAGGGCAGGATGATTGGGGAGAATAGCATTGAAACATGTATAACATCATATAAGAAACTAATCGCCAGTCCAGGTTTGATGCAGGATACAGGATGCTTGGGGCTGGTGTACTGGGATAACCCAGAGGGATGGTACAGGGAGGGAGGGTGGAGGGGGGTTCAGGATGGGGAACACGTGTACACCCGTGGCGGAGTCATGTCAATGTATGGCAAAACCAATACAATATTGTAAAGTAAAAACTAAATAAATAAAAAGCTGACAAATATTACAAATATTTCAGAAAATAGTGTATTTTATTAATTAACATTCTGACACAATCTTCTAGTTCATTTTTTCCCACAATTTTTTTTTGGTCTATGTTCTCTTTGATCAACATTTTTATAATGTCACCTTTTATAGTGGAAATAGAAAGATCCTTCTAGCATGCATAAAGCATGTACATTCACACTCAGATGGATTTGCTGACTGACATGATCCTGCAGATTCATGCCTTACAAACATAAGGATTCTCATACATTTTGCTTTTCTTATGCTTCATCAAAAAGGAAAAGGAAGTATGGTGTGTTTATAATAGTATGCTGCTGCTGCTGCTGCTGCTAAGTTGCTTCAGTCATGTCCGACTCTGTGCGACCCCACAGACGGCAGCCCACCAGCCTCCGCCATCCCTGGGATTCTCCAGGCAAGAACATAGTATAGTTTCTGTTAAATATATCCCTGACAGGAGAAGACTTTTTGACTAGGCATCAATAGTAATTAATCCTACAATAACAGTTTTACATGTCTGATGATTGGAAGAATTTCCAGAGAAGAGCTTCAGCTCCAAAGACCCCAAACCTTGTTAATCCTCCACAGTCCACATGTTTCTTGTATAGGTACCATGGAAACTTGCACATCTCAACAGAGTTCTGGTCCTGCAGTTCCATGGCTGACATGGGGTAGATTGGGGTAGAGGACAGAAAGCGTATTCCTTGGGTCATTCCTACAAGTCATCAGTATGACAGGCACACAACTGTATACAAAAGTGACTATACATCCATGAAAGTGAAAGTGTTCATCATTCACTCATGTCCAACTCTTCATGACTCCATGGACTGTAGCCTGCCACACTGTGCTGCATGTGGGATTCTCCAGGCAAGAATACTGGAGTGGAGTCCACTGGACTTCACTGCTCTTCCCTTCTCTAAGGGATTTTCCCAACCGAGGGGTGGAACCCAGATCTCCTGCATTGCAGGCAGATTCTTTACTGTCTGAGCCATCAGGGAAGTTATACATCCATCCAAATCCCAGATGAATGTAACTACACTCAATTTCTCCTTAGCCAGATCCTCAAATGCCCATGGCCACCCCAACTCTAACCTACCCAAGCAGACTTATGGAGGAGGAGATGTTAAGGTAGAAAGAGACAGTGTTCTCATCAAATTGTGGTTAAAACCTCTAAAGGCTTCAGAAACAGGACCATATATAATCACATTCAGGGCATGGCAGGACCCTGTGCAGGGAAGCAGCCCTGAATTCAAGCTGCATCAGCTTCAGGGTAGAATTGCTTCTGTTCACAGTGTGTTTTTGGATAGAGAAAGGAGCAATGGGTGTACTTGTTGGATGGATTGTAATGGAGTGCACTTCTACTTTCCTTTTCAAATGAAGTTGAAAGTTGTGAACTAGAATCTAAGCCATTGATTTTAGCCCAGTCTCTTGAAGCAGTGTCCTCAAAAAATGGAACAGGGGATCCATCTCTCTTGGATCTCAACACAACTTTGTGTCTGAACTCAGACCTACTGCTTAGCAGGCCCCAGTGACTATCTGCTCAGAGAACTGGTACTTCTGATAAACTGATGGATAGTTTAATGGATGAATGCCATGGCTCTTGATGTGAGGATCAAACAAGATAATGGATCTAAAAGCCTTATGGATCTAAAAGTCTTTTGTAAATAGCAAGTTGCTGTACCAAAAATAGGTCTAAGAAAAGAGTTTAGTGTGCTTAAGATACTCTCTATACCATTGAAGATATTCAGTGATATTTTGGGGAAACATCTTTCTTACCCACAAAACCAATTAGAAAGAGGCACTTATTTTCAAGGTGAGTAGGGGAGATCTAAAGACTACTGCTGACTCATGTTTTCCTTTGTCATCAGGAATATGTGAAGAATGGGAAGGAGGGACCCTAAACCACAGGCCAGATTTTAAATAATGTCAATATTTTCAGGAAGGTACTTGCCATGAGCTGACAATGCATTTTGAATACTTAAAGAAAGCAGATATTGACCCCTAGATGTTTCATTCTAAAGTGAGACTCATCTTCTTCTCTCCCTTCCCGCCCAACTCCCCAGCCATCACCCTTCTGTCACCCTTAACTCCTTAGGCTGGCCAAAACTTTTATTTGTTTAAGGTGACTTCTTAGCAAAATAACCAATGAAATAATGTCAACCAAGCATGGGAATTGGTTTATAAGGTACATGTACAAGTGACCAAAGACCCACAGAAAGGCTTACATAAAATAGAGAATTTTCTGATTGGATTATATAAGGGGAAGCTCCAGAATGAGATGCTTCAGACACACCTGGATCTCAGGTATACATGACATCACCAGGATTGGCTCTTTCTTCCAGTTCAGCCCTGCTGGGCAGTGTTTAACAGAAACTCTAGATCTGCATCCCAGTGGGTTTAATTTCTTTGGAAACCAAGAGAACTTCAGTCTCAAAAGTCACAGCAAAGTTACTGTGGCTCTTAAGCTCTCATAAGCTCAAAAGCCTATGTCCAAACCAGTTGCTGTGGCCAGCAAAGCACAGTAATGTGACTGGTCAGGACTGAGAACTGGGCCCAGCCTGGTGGGGAGAGGAGTTTCAGCCCCACACTGACAACATGGATTGAGAGTGGGGAAACAGTAGTCCTTCAAAAAGCCAATGCTGGGTGGAGGGCACAGCCAACCAACCACCAACCACGGCTGTTCCTCCAACCTCACTTAGAAACAATTGCTCTGAGGCTTGGAAGTAGAAGGACCAGGCTCCAGCACCCACTATAAAGATATCTAAGCTGTTCTCCAGTAGAACTGGCTTGGGAGAACGAGGAATCACTCTGTTTCAAGTTTGTCTTGATCAATCCGCCTGAGCAGAGATGACAGCCTCATACTCCCAATCCATGGTGTGTGTGTGTGTGTGTGTGTGCGTGTGTGTGTACATAAAGTGTAGTTATCAAAGACAGCTGTTAATTGTGATTCTTCACATAGGTGGTATAAACAGATCACTGCCAATTGAAAGTTTTAATTAGATTAATTCTGGAATGCAGTTGAAATGTGGTGAATATTGATTGTAATGGCCTCTGTTTTAAATATAATTAATTCATGATCTACATAATTGCTCATTACCTGTACCTTAATTATGGGGCATAAAACATTGTTTATCACTACCATAGTACAAATGGGAAGACAGGCTCTCCCTGATGTCATAGGGTCCTTGGTATTTTTGTTGAAGAGAGCAATGGACATTTCATTTTCTCTAGCGGGAGAAAGAGAGAAAGGAAAAAACAAGCTGTGTCTCCAGTGACAACCAGTATGCAGACACAGCCTGATAAACACCGGGCATTTATGATTCTTTTATGACTACATTTTTCTGACAAGATAAAGTAAATACTCTTTTGTGGGACTTTACAACTGCACAAGACTCAAGCTACTGTCCAAAGACACTGAAAAATTTGTGTATAAATACTGTGTTTGAGGCTGGCTCGTGGGCAAGGAGGGTAGCCCAGCAGTTTGACAATTTTCATATAATACTATGAAAAATTTCATGGTTTTTCTTCATCTTACTGCTAGTACCAGCACAATACATCTTTTCTTGGAAAAAAAATTATACAAATCTATGATACTTTCTGTTTTTTTCTATATACCATAAAATTTAAAGATAGATCATGTGTCTATTACTGTTAGCCTTTTTTTTTAAGTCTGAGCAACAGGACCTGAAAACTATTACATATGCAAAAAATATCACGTTGCTAGAAAATCTGAGTTAGGTTAAATTTTAGTGATTTTTAATTCTGGAGGGTTTTTCCCAAGTCCTTTTACAAAGACCATATAAGAGAAGGGTGAGAGGAGGCGTGGTCTGTGGTCTTTGCAGGAGCTCAGGACTTTCCCATGAAGAGACTGGTGCCCCAGTTTGAGGAGCTTTAAGATGAAATCTACATACAGGAAGTGACCTCACTGGGTCATAGAAGCAGAACAAGATGAAGGGAGGAAGAGTCAGGCAGCTACTGGGCCACCTTATTAATGCTGTTTAACCTCTGTGGGGATATTTCTGGAAAGAATCTAGTTACCCCAGGCCACAACTCTTTATCTGTGTGGCCAAATAGAGGTTTGTTCCACTCCTGCCTGAGGAAGTCCTTAAAACGGAGTGTCTTGCAAGGCCTGTCTTTGTAAGGCATCCTTGTTTGCGCTTTTATGATGCGTGCAGAGTCCCACATCCTCAATTCTCAGACCAGGTCACCTGAAGTGGGGGGTATAGCCACTGAAATAATCAATTAAGTAATACACTGCAGCCTCTATTTACCAAAGACAAGTGTTTTATTTTTTCATCTGAATTTACAAACCTGTATTAAGTCCCCAGGTTTTCCTGGGGGTTCAGACAGTAAAGAATCTGCCTGCAATGCAGGAGACCTGGGTTTGATCCCTGAGTCAGAAAGATCCCCTGGAGAAGGGAATGGCTACCTGCTCCTGTATTCTTGCCTGGAGAATTCCATGGACAAAAGAGCCTGGTGGGCCACGGGGGGCGGGGGAGGGGAGGGGTCAATGGGGTCTCAAAGAGTCGGATACGACCTAGCATGCATGGAAGTTTCCTTTATCTTCAGTAGTGTGAGAGAACGGCTAATAGAATTCAGGTTTATGACCAATAAAAAACATAAAACAAAACAGAAAACAGAAAATGAAATAAGAGACAATTCCAAATAAATGAAAATGCTACGTTCAGAGCTGGTATTGCTTCCTTTGTATTGATCATAGAGAGAAGCCTAGAGTTTCTCTCAGTAGAAAATCCTATGTGGCTTATTAAATACAGGTTGACAAATCTTAAGAGGCTATTTGGTAGGAGCCTGGAATGCCATGTTTCCTGTATGGACTCCCACCCTGGGGACAGCTCAGTGCCTCTAGACAAGGTGTTCTTTACTCCCTCTGAGATGGGAACTCTGCCTTGCCAGGCTCATGGAAGAGAGTATTAGTTGGCTCCAGCTGCCATGATAATGCGCCATAAACCGGGTGGCCTCCACAAGAGGCATTTATCGTCTCACAGCTCTGGAGGCCGGAAGTCTGAGATCAAGGTGTCGGCCGGGTTGGTTTCTCCCAAGGCCTTTCCTTGGCTGCTCCTTGGGTCTTCTGCTTTTCCCGCTTTGTGCATCTGTGCTGTGTCCTAAGTGCTTTGTCTTATAAGAACACCCCTCATATTGAATCAGGGTTCACCCTAAAGGCCTCGCTGTAACTTAATTACCTCTTTTTTGTTTGTCTGTTCATTTTTTAATTTTTTGGCTGCACTGGGTCTCCATTGCTGTGTGGGCTTTCTGAAGCTGTGGTGAGTGGGGGCTACACTTTAGTTGTGGTGCATGGGTTTCTTATTGCAGTGGCTGCTCTTGTTGTAGAGTGCAGCTTTAGGGCTTGTGGGCTCAGTAGTTGCGGCTCCCAGGCTTAATTGCTCCCCGGCATGTGGGATCTTCCCAGACCAGGGATGGAACGCATGTCCTCCGCACTGCCAGGTGGATTCCCAACCACTAGACCACCAGGGAAGTCCCAACTACCTCTTTAAAGACCCAAATATAATCACATTCTGAGGTACTAGGAGTTAAGTCTTCAGCATATGAATTTATGTGCTTGGTTGCTTCAGTTGTGTACCACTCTTTTGTGATCCCACGGACCATAGTCTGCCAGGCTCCTCTGTCCATGGAATATTCCTTGCAAGCATACTGGAGTGGGTTGCCGTGTCCTTCTTCAGGGAATCTTCCCCACCCAGGGATTGAACCCAGATCTCCTGCACTGCACATAGATTCTTTTCTGATGAGCTACCAGGGAAGCCCCATTTGAGGGACATGGAAATCAGATCATAATACTGGTCATGTGGAAAAGGTGAGCAGAGTTAGGGGAAACTACTCCATAGATTATAAATTATTAGATAAAAACAAAAGACCCCTTCTTTTATCCCAGTGTGACACATTTAGATCAGTAGTTCTTTGTGGGGGGAGGGTGGGATTTTGCCCTGCAGAGATATTTGGCAACATCTGAAGAAATTTTTGGTTGTATAGCTGGTGGGGAGTTGCCACTAGTGTCTAGTGGGTAGACTGTTAAAGATCTCAAAGGTAAACTTTGCTAAAGTCAAAAACCTAATCTAGAGGGATCCACCCCTTTTCTTTCTTTTTACACAACTTGTCTACCAAGAGGAGGAAGAACATGGAGGATGGAAAAGAGGCAGAAAGGCTCCCATGTGCAGGGTCCTTGCTACCAGCTTCTGTGTAGCTAGTTGAGTGCCTGTCTGAAGTCGAATCTTGTGGCACCACCCCAGCTGCCACAGTATTTCTCTGAGATCATTTTTCTGCAGTTCCTTTCTCCCCCGTTAGAGTTATGATTACTTCTTTCTTCAGTTTTCTAGAAAGCTCTTGAGTGTCCAAAGGGCTGAGAATAAATTGGATAATTTAAGTGGAGGCTGCCTCCACAAAGGCAGCTGGGAGACACCTCACTCTGCACCCTATGGCCCAGCCTTAGGACCACCTCTGTTTTCCTTCCCCTTCCACGTGTCCCTGCCACGTCTAGGTTTAGCCCTCTCCCCAGGGACCTGTTTCCACTTTTTCACTGTCTATTTGCCATGAAGTGATGCAACCGGATGCCATAATCTTCATTTTTTAAATGTTGAGTGTTAAGCCAGCTATTTCACTTTCATCAAAAGTCTCTTTAGTTCCTCTTCACTTTCTGCCATAAGGGTGGTGTCATCTGCATATCTGAGGTTATTGATATTTCTCCTGGCAATCCTGAGTACAGCTTGTGCTTCATCCAGCCCAGAATTTTGCATGATGAACTCTGCATATAAGTTAAATAAGCAGGGTGACAATATACGGCCTTGACATACTCCTTTCCCAGTTTGGAACTGGGAAAGATTGAGGGCAAGAGGAGAAGGGGATGATAGAGGATGAAATGGTTGGATGGCATCACTGACTCAATGCACATGAGTTGGAGCAGGCTCTGGGAGATGGTGAAGGATGGAAGCCTGGTGAGTTGCAGCGCATGGGGTCGCAGAGTCGGACAAGGGCCACCAGGGACCCAGGAGAGATCAAAGCGCTTCTGCATTCCTGTGACGTGGACAGAGTAGCATTACATCCTGGTAGTAAATGGGGCCTGGAAATGGCAGGGAGGGTGGGGTGGTGGGTGCGCGGGAATCTGCAGAGGTTGAAAGACCCCAGAGACCTTGCCCAAGGCCCCGGGGAGGTGGAGCAGGTCCTTTTCCTCCAGATTCCAGGTCTCTGGGGGAGTCAGGAATGAATGCCTCCTCCCAGCAGGTGGGGTATGATTCAGCCCCTGCCCCGCTGCCACCCTACAGGGCACCGTGCCAGGCCCTGGGCCCCAGCTTTCTGCTACTTGGTCCTTTGACGTGTTAAGCAGCCTCTGGCATTTCCCTTCTGAGGTGCTAGCCCTGGGTTGAGAAGCCCTCTGTCCTCCAGCTAGCATTCTGGAAGAGCACCAAGAGGAAAGTCTTCACAGTTGAGCCTCTCTGGGGAGGGCTGAGTCCCTGGGGAGGGGCAGGTGGAGAGCTACAGGCAGAAGGTTTATTGGGGGAGACCCCTGTACAGGGCAGGAGTGGGCAGAAGGGAGGCTGACCTCAATGCCTCACCACTGAGAGCTCAGGTGATCCCACAGGGCACTTGCTTTGTGGTTAGGAGGGACCACAGAGCTTTTCCAAATTGAAGATGAGGCTGGACCTTTGCTTCCTCACATTGACTGGTCACCGCTGTGGGCCCTCATCTGGGAAGGGCATAATCTTCCGAGGGAACCTATGCCAGTGAGAGGTGGACTGTGAGCCTGGGTGAGGGAGACCACTGGGTGGGGAAGCAAGACCACCATGGTTACAGGACCACCCAGAGCATTACTAAAGCCACTATTTCATGAATACACTGGTTTAAATGGATGATTTTATGGAAGTCACTGAGATGTGGAATCAGGCTGGTGGTAACTAGGGCTGAAACATGATGCGTGCTTGCCATATGCCAGGCCCCACTCTGAGCACTCTACATGTGTGGTAACCATCCACTCCCACTGTGCCCAGAAGGCAGCAACTACTGTCAACCTCTTGGTACCTTAATGTTCTAACTTATAAAATGGGGCCAAGCAACCTCTCTAAGTCACTTGGCTAGAACCCAGTGGAGCTCAGTGTCAGGCAGCTCTCCCTCCCCCACCCCTACTACACTGCCTGCAAGTTCAGCCCTTGTGCTGCCTTCAAAGAATAGGGATCACATGGAGTGAAGCTGAGATAAGGTGGAGGGGGCTTTTGATGACCCTCAGATGTTCAGGTTCAGCACACCCACAAGGAGGGAAGGTTGGGTTTTAAGTGTAAACCAGAAACCACCATTCCCACCCTGTAAGCCATAAACAGGCTTAATTTAGGGAGTATCCCCCTACTAGTGGAGGTGGAGAGGGCAGAAAATGGGATCTTTTAGAGGGATATATGGTGGCCTAATTGCGGAACTGGACATGGAACAACAGACTGGTTCCAAATAGGAAAAGGAGTACGTCAAGGCTGTACACTGTCACCCTGCTTATTTAACTTCTATGCAGAGTACATCATGAGAAACGCTGGACTGGAAGAAACACAAGCTGGAATCAAGATTGCTGGGAGAAATATCAATAACCTCAGATATGCAGATGACACCACCCTTATGGCAAAAAGTGAAGAGGAATTAAAAATCCTCTTGATGAAAGTGAAAGAGGAGAGTGAAAAAGTTGGCCTAAAGCTCAACTCAGAAAATGAAGATCATGGCATCTGGTCCCATCACTTCATGGGAAATAGATGGGGAAACAGTGGAAACAGTGTCAGACTTTATTTTCTTGGGCTCCAAAATCACTGCAGATGGTGACTGCAGCCATGAAATTAAAAGACGCTTACTCCTTGGAAGAAAAGTTATGACCAACCTAGATAGCATATTCAAAAGCAGAGACATTACTTTGCCGACTAAGGTCCATCTAGTCAAGGCTATGGTTTTTCCAGTGGTCATGTGTGGATGTGAGAGTTGGACTGTGAAGAAGGCTGAGCGCTGAAGAATTGATGCTTTTGAACTGTGGGGTTGGAGAAGACTTTTGAGAGTCCCTTGGACTGCAAGGAGATCCAACCAGTCCATTCTGAAGGAGATCAGCCCTGGGGTTTCTTTGGAAGGAATGATGCTAAAGCTGAAACTCCAGTACTTTGGCCACCTCATGCGAAGAGTTGACTCATTGGAAAAGACTCTGATGCTGGGAGGGATTTGGGGCAGGAGGAGAAGGGGATGTCAGAGGATGAGATGGCTGGATGGCATCACTGACTTGATGGATGCGAGTCTGAGTGAACTCTGGGAGTTGGTGATGGACAGGGAGGCCTGGCGTGCTGCAATTCATGGGGTCACAAAGAGTCGGACATGACTGAGCAACTGAACTGAACTGAATGGCTCAGCAAGTAAAGAATTCATCTGCAGTGCAGGAGATACAGGAGACGTGGCTTCCATCCCTGGGTTGGGAAGACCCCCTGGAGAAGAAATGGCAACCTGCTTTAGGATTCTTGTCTGAAAAAAATCCCATGGACAGAGGAGCCTGGTGGGCTACAGTCCAGTGAGTTTTAAAGAGTCGGACACTACTGAGCAACTAAGGACAGCACAGTCTGCCCTATGTTGAGCCTTGATATTTGTCTATCTCTTGGAAATGAATAATGAAAGTCCCACTTCCTATTGCTGCAAAAGATATTGTCCAGTGAAATAATATCATGCATTTCTGGAGCTTTCCAGAGTGGGGAGTGGCTTTGAGAATCCTTGCTCCTTCTCTACTCCTTGCAGACTGGGGACCTGAGGTGTAGAGAGGGGAAGTCACTTGCCTGAGGATGCACAGCTGGCTAATTAGGTCCCCATGTTTCCACCACCAAGTAACCATCTTATTCATGAAGCAAACTGTTTTGGAGGGTGGGGGAAGTGGAGAGGATTGCTTGATTATCAGAGAAATCGATCAACAGAGTCACCATTTAATTAAAAAATATATCAAAACCTTTCTTGATAATGATCGACCTGTTACACTGGAGCAATTAAAATGGTGATTTTATTTACTGAGTTACTGCCAACTCCTATGATTTTTTTTTGTAATACCCTTGTGATAACTCAATTGGAAATGTGTGGTAAGATGCATAATGATAATGCCTTTTCTTGAGATAACTTGTGCCACAGCCAGCTGGGGAGTTTATCTGATGGGTCCGTTGCACAACTGAGGTCCCCTCTGTGCCATTCTGTCTCCAATGGCACTGGAGGGACCAGTTAGGAGTCTTAGAAGGGGCCTGTGTTTGAACTGGTGAGACACACACCCATGCGTTCAACAGCTCTTTGGCGCTGCACATTAGAGGTAATTAGAAATGGATGCTTTTTGAGATTTAAATATTAACTTTTTAAAATTAAATTTTCACTTAAAATTTCACAAAACAGAAAACAACCCCCACACATACACTCCCTAATCCCACTCTCCAGACATTCTCAAGGAATGAAAGCCTAAAACTCTCCAAGCTGACAAGCCCAGCTGCTTCCTGGTGGTGCTGGGTTCTTGTGTCTTGGGATGCAGAGGCCTACAGCCACGTGGTGTTGGGCTTTCAAAGGGGAAATGATGAGCTTTCATTCACCGAAATGTCAATTGGCCCCCACTTCCCTAGTTATGTGCCCCAGGACTCTTGTGTCTCAAGATGTTTTGCTGGACGATAGATGAGAAAGAATTCCATAATCAGTTAAATTTGGGAAATGCTATACACAATACTACCCTCATGGATTAACACACTAAAAGCTCTGAAATGTTCTGAATCAATAAATCAATTTAATTTTTGGTTCATCATTTTTCCCATTTATCTGACCACAGTACCCTGTCGTCATGTCATACCTACAAAAAACTTGAAGAATCCGTTTTGAAAAACTCTTAATTGGGCAGAACTAGTCTGAAACTGATTATTAATCAAAGGAGGCATGGCAAGAGAATGAACCATCTGCCAGGGGTCAGGAGACCTGGATTCTGGTCTAGACTCTTCCATTAATTAGCTCGGTGACTTTGGGGAAATCGCATTCCTCTGGTACTTAGTTTATCTGCCTACAAAATAAAGGGCTGAAGTTAGAGAATTCCTAAGGCCCTTTCTGGATCCAAGAGACAATGATTTTTTCTGATTTGCTGAGGCTCAGTGGGCTGTCTGCCCTTTCATCACCTCTTACAGCTCACATTGGCAGTTGTGGGTTTGCCCTGGGACCTTCTGGACCAGCTGAAGTGAGTCATGGTCTTGGAAGGCACTGGGATAAGATTGCCACCTGTGCATGCCTGGCTTACCTTAGGGTGATGGGAGCATGGTCAAGGCCTCTCTCAGGACTCCACCCTTCATGGAGATCTCTGTAGTAAGCGCTGCAGGTGAGAAGAAGCACTCTGGTCCCTCTATTGCTGGAGCATGAGGTCTAGATAGGGAAAGAAGGCAGACCCATATGCACACAAGTGACCACACCCAGCAGTGGGTGCTACTGAGACAGCCTGAAACCTGGGATTCTCTGCTGCAGAGCTTGTACCTAGAGCAACCTGTCCTGGAGCAACAAAATGCAAAGAAACTATAAGGGACTAAAAATAACTAAGTGCATGTGGAGTTGGGGCAAATTAGGGAAAGCAAAGTGAAAGTGAAGTAGCTCAGTTGTGTCCGACTTTGCGACCACATGGACTGTAGCCTACCAGGCTCTTCCGTCCATGGGATTTTCCAGGCAAGAATACTGGAGTGAGTTGCCATTTCAAACAAGATACAAAAAGACCAAAAACTCAACTGCTGCTTCTAAAGAGTGAGGAGCAAAAGCAGGGTACTGCGCATGTGCCCTGCACACAACCCCACCAAAGTGGTAGGCAAACCACCTAAGCCACCCCTCCAGCTCTACTGCTGGACCTGCCCTAAGCTCCCATCGTGTAAGGAACCAGCCTGCCCTCAGCCTACTTCCAGAGCAAGCAGGGGAACCTGTTACTGATTCTTGCTCCCCTTTGCTAACAGCAGGGGCCCCAGTAAAGCCTTGCCTGAATTTCTTGTCTGGCCTTTTATCAATTCCCACTGATTAAGGAGGTCAAGAACCCTGGTGGGCAACACTAACAATTGGCAGGTGCTTGGGGAGATCCTAGAGGGAGACTCAGGGGGTGCTGGGTGGCCATGGAGAGGCCATGCAGGATGCAGGACTCCCGCCAGGCTGATTGGATAGCAGTGAGGAGGCCTGAGAAAGGCATCTGGGCAGAATTGCACAAGGCCTCCTTGGGGGAGCTGGTGCATTTCTGTACTGATGTGAACTGTAATCAGAAGGAGTGGGGAACGATGTGGAACCAGGGGCTACAGAAAGACAGTGAAAGCCTCTAAATGTCATGTGATCAGACTCCAGTGTCATTCAGGCAGCTGGGGGCTATTGAAATTTCATAAGGAAAATGATATTTTAGTAAACGAAACCTGGGATAAGATTGGAACTTAATGATAGAGCAGGTGCCCTCTATGAACTTCTAAAATGGCCCCAGATACAGAGCCCTAGACTAGTATTAGCCCTGCTACCCAGCCTGGGGCTTTGCTGGGCTCAGCTCTCTGCAGGCGAGAGCACCCTAGGACAGAACGCTCAGTGCCAGCTCACACTCCAACGACAGTGAGCAGAAGGAGGAAACCCAGCCCCTCCGGGCTCAGGAGCGGTGAATTTGAGGCAAGAATATCCCAAGAGCAGAAGATTTGGGGGAGTGGGAAGGAGCCCTGCCAATTCCACCTTAAACAAGTGAGCTCTATCTGCCACTTCTTCACAATCCACCCGTGCCTCGGGTTCCAATGGAGGAGATGCGTTGTCATGCACGATTTTAACTTCTGTGATAATGAAAAGGAGCAGAGTATAATGGCTGATGCCATGGGGTTTAGGAAAATGAGTGAGATGCTTGGATAAAAGAGAGAGATATCATCTCGGCCCCAGAAAGATATAGGATGTAGCTGGCCTTCATGGGGAAGCTTTTGTTTCATTCTCAGGAAAATAGAGTAAATAGCTGTTAACTGTTTAAACAGTGATTGAAAGACCAAGTTTTCTGACCCCTTTTCTTAGTAGGGATGATGTTCGGGCCCAAGAATCAGAAGACTTAGATGGTTTCTTGGCGGGGGATATCTGCTCCCTTCTGCTGTTTTGGTCACTTGCATGTCTGGACAGACAGGTCCACAAGGCCCAGAAAGGGCTTGTTCGGAGGGGCTGCCCAAAGTTCAGTGGCTTGAGCAAATACCCTTTGAGTCTGGAAATATTTTCTTAGACCCCCGTTGTGCTGGTTCTCCACCTCTTCTTCACCATGTGCCACTCCAGTATGTACCAACCTTCAACATGTACCACCAGTGCTCTCTCCTCCAGCTTTGTATGGAGGCTGCTGAAACCCAGCAGCTGCTGGTCCACTCACCAGTGAGGGCTGGACACGTCTGGCTCCAGTCTCTGGGAGCAAATCCTGAAACACCTGCCTTGGGGTTTCTGTTAGAAAGCCGGGCAAATAGATGTATGTGTACCAGCTACAATGCCTTTGTTTCCAAGTAATAGGCACTCTAACTCAAACTGGTAAGAACCATAAAAGGGATTTATTGGTTCAGGTAACAGGGAATTCTAAATGTGGGAAGGACTGTAAGGCCAATGCAATGCTTTCCTTTCTCCCTCTCTATTCTGCTGCTTATGGCCCCCACTTCATCGTGTGGCTACCACCTCCCTTTGTGAGAAAGGGGGCTGACAGTGAATCCTGGGTTTGTTTGATTATTTTCTTGACCAAACCCAGGGAAAAATAGAGAGGAGAGAAAGACTTCTGTTTTAGAACAATGTGAAACTTCCTTTTATGGGAGTCCTAAGAAAACCTCTTTTCATATCTCATTGGCCTGAAATAGAACCCAAGATCATTCTTGAACCAACATGATGGCTAGGGGGCTGGGCTTTATGCCTTGACCTATCAGTCAGTGCCTCCCACCAGGACAGCCTCCCATCAGGAGAGTGGTCATTTCCCAGCTACACATCTGATACAGAATGAAGGAGGGGAAATCCTCATGTGGAAAGGAGGAAATTTTCAGATAAAAACAAGCAGTTTAACCTGGAAGCTGGGGAGGCAATCAGGAGCTGCCCCTTGGCTGAAGTTGACCCCATGTGGACTGCTGTCCAATCAGCCACCCTTTCTGCAGTCCTACTTGAACACCCACACCATAACTAACTGTTCCCTTGTGTGCATCCCTTGATCAGTTAGAATGCTTCTGGCTGCAAGTAACAGACAATCCTTACTCTGGCTGTATTAAATAATAAAGTAATATATTATGTCATGTTCAGAGCTAGGGTGTGCCCAGGAGATGGCCTCAATCATTACCAATGGCCTGAGTTGCTCCCATCTCTCTTTTCTCCTATTCTCAGAGCTGCTTCACCCTAAGGCTGCTTCCCCTTATATTTACAAGGTGTTTGCTGCAACTACATGTGTGACAACCAGAGAAACAAGGAGAAACCTCTCTCTTGGGAGGGAGGACATTGTCCCCAAAGTACCACCCTCCTTGAGAGATGCCTACGTGTGTTTCCTTGGCAAGAATTAGGAGATACATGGGATTGACTTAAAATGAAAATGGTGTGGCTGAAATGGATTGTTGGCCACTATTGTGCCTAGTTAGATGAAGTAATGAAACTTGTTCCCGCTGAGTAGGACAAATGAGGTGTGGCTTCTCTACACTGGGGTGGGTCTGGGGAAAACCATGTACTTCTTCCTGATATGGAAGTGCTTCCAGTCTGGCAAACCTAGACTCAAATCCCAACTCCATTGCTCAGTAGCAGGTGGCCTATGGTGGCATTTCTTAACCTCTCTGGATCTCCATTTGTCATCTGTAATCAAAGGGATATTACTAATACCAGATCTTGGATTATAAAAGCTTGTGCATACCAGTGGCAAGATCCCCTTGAAACACTACCCAACTTGGCATATAGTTGTTCTCAGAAACAAATAGAGGGACTTCCCTGGCATCTCCTGCAGGTCCAGCTGTCTGCTCTGACATGGATTGCCTCTGCTTACCCAGTGTTGAGTGTGAATATTTTAGATGTCTGTAGCTGAAGTGAGAGACACAACATGGACGGTTGGGGGCTTTTCTCTGCTTGGTCAAGCCTTTTGATCCATTTCATCCTCAACAGTTTCTTTACTAGGATGATCACTTTGCTTTAACCATTATTTTTGCAAAAAGGCCCTATTATATATTCTCCTGCCTGCAAAAAAAAAAAAAAAAAAAACACAAAAAAAATCTAAAAGCAAATGTGTCAGAGCCTATTTTTAGTGCTTTACAAGTCAGATCTTTCCTCCTTGCCTTCTATAGTCCCTCAGGACTTTTAGATTTACTATTTAAATATTTATAAACTGTTACAATTATTTATTAAAGGTTTATGTTGTTATTATATTTAGTATGGAATATACATTTCTTTCTCCAAAAATAACAGGACTTTCCATTAAACGACATGTGTTAATGATGCAGTAAGTTGTCTCTTAAGGCAACAGAGAAAGTTTCCTTCTCTTCTGACAACCCTAAGTACCCTTATTTAAAAGTAGGGGCCCTACCTCACTGGAAAATACATTGCTCCTGACTTCCCAAATGTTATTCTATCCAGATTGAGGAAATTTTTAATGCTTCCGTAGAGAAATTTTGCCATCTGAAATCAGTGTGTAGTCAAAAACAAAAGATGCATTTATTGGTGGCAGCCCGTGCCTGTGTATGCACACGTAGCATGCATGTGGACACACACATGGGCTATAGGTGTGCATATGTGTGTGCATGTGTGTCTTGGTCTCATTTTAGATTCATTCATTCATACATTCAATGTAATCTACTCGGTACTAACACTGTTCTATATCAAAGACAAAAAAATGGGTATTCTACCCAGGGCACTCTACCCCTGAGACTCAGAGGTCTAGAAAAGGAGAGAAACAATAAGTAAAAAAGTAACAATGGTATCATCAAGTAATCACTCAGCAGTGTACAAGTGTGGGTGCTGTGCTGTGGGAACAAGCAAGAAGTTAATTTTGTAGAGGGATGCTGTGTGCTGTGCTTAGTCAGTCAGTCATGTCTGACTCTTTGCGACCCCATGGGCTGTCGCCTGCCAGGTTCCTCTGCCCATGGGGATTCTACAGGGAAGAATACTGGAGTGCGTTGCCATGCCCTCCTCCAGTGTGAAGGATGACTTGTTGGTATATATGTAGACCTACATGAAGAAGAAATGCAAAAAAGGCAAAATGGTTGTCTTTGAAGGCCTTACAAACAGCTGAGAAAGAAGAGAAGCTAAAGGCAAAGGAGAAAAGATGTATCCATCTGAATGCAGAGTTCCAAAGAACAGCAATGAGAGATTAAAAAAAAAAAAATCTTCCTAAGTGATCAATGCAAAGAAACAGAAGAAAACAGTAGAATGCAAAAGACTAGAGATCTCATCAAGAATATTACAGATACCAAGGGAACATTTCTTTCAAAGATGGGCACAATTAAGGGCAGAAATGGTATAGACCTAACAGAAGCAGACAATATTACGGTAAGTTGGCAAGAATATACAGAAGAACTATACAAAAAAGATCTTAATGACCCAGATGACCATGATGGTGTGATCACTCACTTAGAGGCAGCTATCCTGGAGTGCAAAGTCATGTGGGCCTTAGAAAGCACCACTATGAACAAAGCTAGTGGAGGTGATAGAATTCCATCTGAGCTTTTTCAAATCCTAAAAGATGGTGCTGTGAAAGTGCTGCACTCAATAGGCCAGCACATTTGGAAAACTCAGCAGGGGCCACAGGACTGGAAAAGGACAATTTTCATTCCAATCCCAAAGAAAGGCAATGCCAAAGAATGTTCAAACTACTGCACAATTGCACTCATCTCACACACTAGCAAAGTAATGCTTGAAATTTTCCAAGCTAGGCTTTAACAGTATGTGAACCAAGAACTTCCAGATGTTCAAGCTGGATTTAAAAAAAGCAGAGGCACCAGAGATCAAATTGCCAACATCTGTTGGATCATAGAAAAAGGAAGAGAGTTCCAGAAAAACATCTACTTCAGCTTCATTGACTACACTAAAGCCTTTGACTGTGTGGATCAAAACAAACTGTAGAAAATTCTTAAAGAGATGGGAATACCAGACAATCTGACCTGCCTCCTGAGAAATTTGTATGCAGGTCAACAACAGTTAGACATGGAACAAGGGACTGGTTCCAAATTGGGAAAGGAGTACATCAAGGCTGTATATTATCATCCTATTTATTTAACTTATTTGCAGAGTACATCATGGGAAATTCTGGGCTGAATGAAGCACAGGCTGGAATCAAGATTGCCAGGAGAAATATCAGTAACCTCAAATATGCAGATGACACCACCCTTATGGCAGAAAGTAAAGAGGAACTAAAGAGCCTCTTGATGAAAATGAAAGAGGAGAGTGAAAAAGCTAGCTTAAAGCTCAACATTTAGAAAACGAAGATCATGGCATCTGGTCCCATCACTTAATGGCAAATAGATGGGGAAACAAAGGAAACAGTGACAGACTTCATTTTCTTGGGCTCCAAAATCACTGCAGATGGTGACTGGAGCCATAAAATTAAAAGGTGCTTGCTGCTTGGAAGAAAAGCTATGACCAACCTAGACAGCATATTGAAAAACAGAGACATTGCTTTGCTGACAAAGATCAATCTAGTCAAACCTATGGTTTTTCCAGTAGTCATGTATGGATTTGAGAGTTAGACCATAAAGAAAGCTTAGCACCAAAGAGCTGATGCTTTTGAACTGTGGTGTTGGAGAAGACTTCTGAGATTCACTTGGACTGCAAGGAGATAAAATGAGTCAATCCTAAAAGAAATCAGTCCTGAATATTCATTGGAAGGACTGATGTTGAAGCTGAAGTTATAATACTTTGGCCACTTGATATGAAGAACTGACTCATTGGAAAAGGCCCTGTTGCTAGGAAAGATTGAAGGCAGGAGGAGAAGGGGATGACAGAGGATGAGATGTTTGGATGGTATCACCGACTCAATGGACATGAGTTTGAGCAAACTCTGGGAATTGGTGATGGACAGGGAAGCCTGGTGTGCTGCAGTCCACACTAGGGGTGGCAAAGAGTTGATACTTCTGAGCAACTGAACTGAACTGAACTGAACATGTAATACACAGGGCTTGATTTGGGAGTAATTAGTCATAGCTCAGGTGGTAAAATCTGCCTGAAGTGCAGGAGACCCGGGTTTGATCCCTGGGTCAAGAAGATCCCCTGGGAAGGGAAGGGTGAGTCACTCCAGTATTCTTGCCTGGAGAATTCCATGGACAGAAGAGCCTGGTGGGTTACAGTCCATGAGGTTGAAGAGTTGGACATGACCGAGAAACTAACACTTTGACTTTCTTGGAATTAGATTTTTCTTTACTCATGCAGTTGCTAACTCTTCCATCTAGTTGTGTTGCCAGACCAAGGTCTAGCTCAGTAGTTCTCACTCAAGGGGAGTTCTGCCCTCTGGAGACCTTTGATAGTTTCTGGAAGCATTTTCCGTTGCCATGAATGAGAGGGTGCTACTGGCATCTAGTGGGTGGAGGCCAGGGATGCTTCTAAACACCTTGCAGTGGCCAGAACAGCCCCTATGACAAATAATTCTATGACCCTGAATCTCACTAGTGCCTGGGTTGAGGTTGGGAACCCCTGGTGTGGCTCGAAAGAGTCCTGAGTCAGGACTGGCTCCCCTCTAAAAGAGGCCAAGGAGACAGGCTTGAGTTACTTGGAGAAGAACCTGGTGTAGGCCCAGGAAGGTAGTTCAGGAAAGTGAAGTGAGCAAGTAATTTCCCATCTAGAATTTTGCCCCAAAGACAGTGATCAGAATGATTGATACAGGAATATGCACAGAGACACTCAATTGCAATAACAGTAACAAAGGGTTTCCCTGATGGCTCAGAAGGTAAAGCATTTGCCTGAAATGCGGGAGACCTGGGTTTGATCCCTGGGTTGGGACGACTCCCTGGAGAAGGAAATGGCAAGCCACTCCAGTACTCTTGCCTAGAAAATCCCATGGACAGAGGAGCCTGGTAGGCTACAGCCCATGGGGTCACAAAGAGTCAGACATGAATGAGTGACTTCACTTTCTTTCTTTTAGTAACAACAAAATTAAAATCCTAAATAGTCAATGCTAATAGATTGGCTAAATAAATTATGATATATTCTGGATTTTAAAACTACCTGCGAGTAACTTTATTATCACACAATATATGAAATTTTTAACTCAGTGAAAAAGAATGCCCCCCCCAATAAATCCTTTCACACACACACACACACACACACACACACACACAAGTTATACACAGAAAAAAGACCAAGAGAAAGAGACCTATGCATTACTGCCAGGTGGTAGGTGGTAGAATTAGAAGCAGTGTCTTTTTTAAATTTAAATTTTTTTAAAAAATTTATTTAATTGGAGGCTAATTGCTTTACAATATTGTAAAGTAATTGGTTTTGCCATACATCAACATTAATCCACCACGGGTGTACATGTGTTCCTCATCCTGAACCCCCCTCCCACCTCCTTCCCTGTACCATCCCTCTGGGTTATCCCAGTACACCAGCCCCAAGCATCCTGTATCCTGCATCGAACCTGGACTGGCGATTCATTTCTTACATGATATATATGTTCAATGCCATTCTCCTAAATCATCTCACCCTCTCCCTCTCCCACAGAGTCCAAAAGACTGTTCTATACGTCTGTGTCTCTTTTGCTGTCTTGCATACAGGGTTATAGTTACCATCTTTCTAAATTCCATATATATGCGTTAGTATACTGTATTGGTGTTTTTCTTTCTGGCTTCCTTCACTCTGTATAATAGGCTCCAGTTTCATCCACCTCATTAGAACTGATTCAAATATATTCTTTTTAATGGCTAAGTAATACTCCATTGTATATATGTACCACAGCTTTCTTATCCATTCATCTGCTGATGGACATCTAGGTTGCTTTCTTGTCCTGGCTATTATAAACAGTGCTGCGATGAACATTGGGGTACATGTGTCTCTTTCAATTCTTGTTTCCTTGGTGTGTATGCCCAGAAGTGGGATTGCTGGGTCATAAGGCAGTTCTATTTCCAGTTTTTTAAGGAATCTCTGCACTGTTCTCCATAGTGGCTGGTACTAGTTTGCATTCCCACCAACAGTGTAGGAGGGTTCCCTTTTCTCCACACCCTCTCCAGCATTTATTGCTTGTAGACTTTTAGATCACAACCATTCTGACTGGCGTGAAATGGAACCTCGTTGTGGTTTTGATTTGCATTTCTCTGATAATGAGTGATGTTGAGCATCTTTTCATGTGTTTGTTAGCCATCTGTATCTCTTCTTTGGAGAAATGTTCATTTAGTTCTTTGGCCCATTTTTTGATTGGGTTGTTTATTTTTCTGGAATTGAGCTGCAGGGGTTGCTTGTATATTTTTGAGATTAGTTGTTTGTCAGTTGCTTCATTTGAGATTATTTTCTCCCATTCAGAAGGTTGTCTTTTCTCCTTGCTTATAGTTTCCTTTGTTGTGCAGAAGCTTTTAAGTTTAATTAGGCCCCATTTGTTTATTTTTGCAATTATTTCCAATATTCTGGGAGATGGATCGTAGAGGATCCTGCTGTGATTTATGTCAGAAAGTGTTTTGCCTATGTTCTCCTCTAGGAGTTTTATAGTTTCTGGTCTTACATTTAGATCTTTAATCCATTTTGAGTTTCTTTTTGTGTATGGTGTTAGAAAGTGTTCTATTTTCATTCTTGTACAAGTGGTTGACCAGTTTTCCCAGCACCACTTGTTAAAGAGATTGGCTTTAATCCATTGTATATTCTTGCCTCCTTTGTCAAGGTAAGGTGTCCATAGGTGCGTGGGTTTATCTCTGGGCTTTCTATTTTGTTCCATTGATCTATATTCCTGTCTTTGTGCCAGTACCATACTGTCTTGATGACTGTGGCTTTGTAGTAAAGCCTGAAGTCAGGCAGGTTGATTCCTCCAATTCCATTCTTCTTTCTCAAGATTGCTTTGGCTATTCAAGATTTTTTGTATTTCCATACAAATTGTGAAAATTATTTGTTCTAGTTCTGTGAAAAAAACCATTGGTAGCTTGATAGGGATTGCATTGAATCTAGAGATTGCTTTGGGTAGTATACTCATTTTCATTATATTGATTCTTCCGATCCATGAACGTGGTATATTTCTCCATCTATTAGTGTTCTCTTTGATTTCTTTCACCAGTGTTTTATAGTTTTCTATATATAGGTCTTTAGTTTCTTTAGGTAGATATATTCCTAAGTATTTTATTCTTTTTGTTACAATGGTGAATGGAATTTCCTTAATTTCTCTTTCTATTTTCTTATTATTAGTGTATAGGAATGCAAGGGATTTCTCTGTGTTGATTTTATATCCTGCAACTTTACTATATTCATTGATTAGCTCTAGTAATTTTCTGGTGGAGTCTTCAGGGTTTTCTATGTAGAGGATCATGTCATCTGCAAACAGTGAGACTTTTACTTCTTCTTTTCCAATTTGGATTCCTTTTATTTCTTTTTCTGCTCTGATTGCTGTGGCCAAAACTTCCAAAACTATGCTGAATAGCAGTGGTGAAAGTGGGCACCCTTCTTGTTCCTGAATTTAGGGGAAATGCTTTCAATTTTTCACCACTGAGGATGATGTTTGCTGTGGGTTTGTCATATATAGCTTTTATTATGTTGAGGTATGTTCCTTCTATTCTTGCTTTCTGGAGAGTTTTTTTTTTAAAATCATAAATGGATGTTGAATTTTGTCAAAGTCTTTCTCTGCTTTTAATATTTGTTCTTTGTGTTTAATTTGTTAATTTGATTAATATGTGTCTTGGGGTGTTTCGCCTTGGGTTTATCCTGTTTGGGACTCTCTGGGTTTCTTGGACTTGGGTGATTATTTCCTTCCCCACTTTAGGGAAGTTTTCAACTATCATGGTCTTTCTTTTTGTCTTCTTCTGGGAGTCCTATGATTCGAATGTTGGAGGATTTAATATTGTCTTGGAGGTCTCTGAGATTTTCCTCATTTCTTTTAATTCGTTTTCCTTTTTTCCTCTCTGATTCATTATTTCTACCATTCTATCTTCTACTTCATTAATCCTATCTTCTGCCTCCGTTATTCGATTTGTTGCCTCCAGAGTGTTTTTGATCTCATTTATTGCATTATTCATTATATATTGACTCTTTTTTTATTTCTCCTAGGTCTTTGTTAAATCTTTCTTGCATCTTCTCAATTCTTGTCTCCAGGCTATTTATCTGTGAATCCATTTTTATTTCAAGATTTTGGATCATTTTTCACTATCATTATTAGGAATTCTTTATCAGGTAGATTCCATATCTCTTCCTCTTTTGTTTGGTTTGATGGGCATTTATCCTGTTCTTTTACCTGCTGGGTATTCCTCTGTCTCTTCATCTTGTTTATATTGCTGAGTTTGGGGTGGCCTTTCTGTATACGGGCAATTTGTGGAGTTCTCTTTCTAATGGAGTTTCCTTGCTGTGGGTGGGGTTGTATAAGCGGCTTGTCAAGATTTCTTGGTTAGGGAAGCTTGTGTCGGTGTTCTGGTGGAGCTGGATTTCTTCTCTCTGGAGTGCAATGAAGTGTCCAGTAATGAGTTATGAGATGTAAGTGGTTTTGGAGTAACTTTGGGCAGCCTGTATATTGAAGCTCAGGGCTGTGTTCCTGTGTTTTTGGAGAGTTTGTGTGGTATGTCTTGCTCTGAAACTTGTTGGCCCTTGGGTGGTGCTTGGTTTCAGTGTAGGTATGGAGGCGTTTGATGAGCTCCTGTCGATTAATGTTCCCTGGAGTCAGGAGTTCTCTGATATTCTCAGGATTTGGACTTAGGCCTCCTGGTTCTGGTTTTCAGTCTTATTTCTACAGTAGTCTCAAGACTTCTCCTTCTATAGAGAACCATTGATAAAACATCTAGGTTAAAGATGAAAAGTTTCTCCACAGTGAGGGACACCCAGAGAGGTTCACAGAGTTACAAGGAGAAGAGAAGAGGGAGGAGGGAGTTAGAGGTGATCCGAATGAGATGAGGTGGAATCAAAAGAGGAGAGAGCAAGCTAGCCAGTAATCATGTCCTTATGTGCACTCCACAACTGGACCGCTCAGAGATGTTCACAGAGTTATACAGAGAAGAGAAGAGAAGAGAGAGGAAGGAGACAGAGGTGGCCAGGAGGATAAAAGGGGGGAATCAAAAGAAGAGAGACAGATCCAGCCAGTAATCAGTTCCCTAAGTGTTCTCCACTGTCTGGAACACACTGGTGATTCACAGAGTTGGGTAGAAGAGAAGAAGGAGGGAGGAGACAGAGGCAACCTGGTGGAAAAAAAGGAGAGTCCAAAGAGGGAGAGAGCAGTCAAGCCAGTAATCTCACTCCCAAGTAAAAATGGGTACTGAAGATTGGGTTCTCAAAGGTACAAAATTGATAACAAATACCAAAAAGCAAAGATTAAAAAATCTAGAGTAGAGGTTGGATTTTCAAAAATACAATATTAAAGAAAAGAAGAAGAAGAAGAAAAAGACAAAGTCACAAAATTTATATATATGTATATATGTATATACATATATATGAAGTTTGCTTTTAAAAAATAGGGTCTTTTTTTGCAAAGTAATAGTAAGTTATAAAAATGAAAATTAAAGGAGTAATAGAGGACTTGAAATTTTAAAAAAATTAAAAAAAAGAATGATCGTAAAAATAGTGAAAATGTATCTAGGACTTTCTATGGTGGTGTTGTGGGCAGTGTGGGGTCAGTTCATTTTCAGATAGTTCCTTCAGTTCAGTTCAGTTCAGTTCAGTGGCTCAATCATGTCCAACTCTTTGCGACCCCAAGAATTGCAGCATGTCAGGCCTCCCTGTCCATCACCAACTCCTGGAGTTCACTCAGACTCCCTTCCATTGAGTCAGTGATGCCATCTAACCATCTCATTCTCTGTCGTCCCCTTCTTCTCCTGCCTTCAATATTTCCCAACATCAGGGTCTTTTCAAATGAGTCAGTTCTTCACATCAGGTGGCCAAAGTATTGGAGTTTCAGCCTCAACAGCAGTCCTTCCAGTGAACACCTAGGACTGATTTCCTTTAGGATGGACTGGTTGGATCTCCTTGCAGTCCAAGGGACTCTCAAGAGTCTTCTCCAACACCATAGTTCAAACGCATCAATTCTTTGGTGCTCAGCTTTCTTTACAGTCCAACTCTCACATCCATACCTGACAACTGGAAAAACCATAGCCTTGACTAGAAGGACTTTTGTTGGCAAAGTAATGTGTCTGCTTTTCAACATGCTATCTAGGTTGGTCATAACTTTTCTTCCAAGGAGTAAGCATCTTTTAATTTCATGGCTGCAATCACCATCTGCAGTGATTTTAGAGCCCAAAAAATAAAGTCTGACACTATTTCCACTGTTTCCCCATCTATTTCCCATGAAGTGATGGGACCGGATGCCATGATCTGCATTTTCGGAATGTTGAACTTTAAGCCAACTTTTTCACTCTCCACTTTCACTTTCATCAAGAGGCTTTTTAGTTCCTCTTCACTTTCTGCCATAAGGGTGGTGTCATCTGCTAGTTCCTTGGTCTGGCTTATATTTCTCAAGATCTATAGGCCCCTTCCTTTGTAGTCAGTACTAATGACAGGATTTTAATCTATTGCACCTGTCACTTCCAAGGCAGTTCCCTCTGTTTTAGCTTCTTCTGTTTGCTGGTCTCTTCAGTGTCTGATTTCCGCCCTGACACAAGGAGGGTGGTGGTGGACACTTTTTTTAGGCTCACTTGTTCAGTCATGCTGTGGGGAGGGAGGGACGCTGCAAACAAATAACACTGGCATGTGGTCGCAGTGTCTCGGGCACACTGGGCCTGCCCCCGCTCATGGCGCATGTGCCCTCCCTGCCCACACTGTTCAGGCTCTAGGTTGCTCTGCTGGGAACCGTCTGAGGCCGGTCCTGGGCTGCATGCACCTCCCAGGTCTAAGCCGCTCAGGTTCAGGCACTCAGGTAGTCCTCAGAGGCACAGACTCAGTTGGGCCTGTGTTTTGTGCCCTTCCCAGGTCCGAGCAGCTCAGGTGATGAGGTGTTTGGCGAGTGCGGTCGCTGTGTCTTATCACCTTCCCCATCCCTGCCGCTCGGTTTTCTGCGTGTACAACCGGCGCACCTTCTCAGGTGGATGTTGACTGTCCAGAACCCCAAGAAGTCTTAGTCAGCAAAGAAGCCTGCTTGCAGTTTGGTAGATAATGCCTCTCTGGGGCTGCAGTTGCCCCTTCCAGCTCTGGCTGCCTGTCACCGGAGGGGGATGGTCTGCAGCAGGCTAGTTCTGTTCAGTCCTTTGTTCTGGCGGTGTCTTAGGGCTTTTCTCATGGTAGCTGTCCCGCAGTCTGGTTTGCTAGCCCAAGTTAGTTTGCTCAGATTGCCCTTGGGGCATTCAGGCCAGATCCTTACTCTAAGCAATGCAGCCCATGCCTCTCTGCCCAGGCCCCACTTTCTAGTGGCGGGTGCAGGCATATGCACTGCTTCTCCGCTGGAGGAGTTACCACTGGGCTTGTAATCTGTGGGTTTTAATTATTTATTTATTTTTCTTCCCTGTTATGTTGCCCTCTGTGTTTCCAAGGCTGGCCACAGACTCGGCACTGAGAGTGTTTCCTGATGTTTGGAAACTTCTCTTTTTAAGACTCCCTTCCTGGGATGGAGCTCCATCCCTACCTCTTTTGTCTCTTTTTTTGTCTCTTATATTTCTTCCTACCTCCTTTAGAAGACGATGGGCTGCTTTTCTGGGTGCCTGATGTCCTCTGCCGGCATTCAGAAGTTGTTTTGTGGAATTTACTCAGCATTTAAATGTTCTTTTGATGAGTTTGTTGGGGAGAAAGTGGTCTCCCCATCCTATTCCTCTGCCATCTTAGGACCACCCCCCTTAAATTTAATTTTCTATATTATCCAAGTTGGCAAAAATAAATATTGACAAGAAAATTTTTTCTTTAATTGTTTTCATTAAAAAAAATATTTTTAATATCAGTTACTTTTTAAAGAAGGCCCATAAGACTTGGAACCAAGAGATCAGGATACTAGGTCTGGTCTGTCCACCAGTAGATGCCATGACTTGGGCCGACCAGTATCCCTTTCTGGGGTATAAGCTGACCCTAGTAATCTCTTCTTATCTCCCAGAGTGGTTCTAAGAGGTCAGCAAAACACTGTGGGGGGATTGGAAAGCTGGAGAGAGGAAACATTTTGAGATCATCCTTCTGGCAGGAAGACTTTGATCAATGCCTAATGGACCTGGGTCTAGTCTGGCTATCCTCTTGTTCCTGGCAGGTCCCAGGACACTCAGGAGGCACCTGTTTATAGACAGGTGTCCTTACCTTTGTGTGAAGGAAGAAGAGGCCCCTCTGGAAGCTTCGACTGGATCCCACAGCCTGTTTCTCTCTGTTGTTGGCATCTGAGGGATACACTTCCTGGGACATTAGCTGGGGCATCAGGGCATGTTTGCTGATAAAATTGTCCAGGAAAAAAATGGCTAGAATTTCCAAGAAGAGGCTCTTTTTGTCCTTCTGCCTGCCCCCGGATGGGGATTCCCAAGCTCCTGCCTGGGATGCCTCCCTGCTGCCTGTGCCCAGGGCTCTGCACTCACAGTGCTCTGGTATGTAGATCTCTGGCTTCCTGGAGGTTGGGGGATCTTACTTTACAGGCACAAGGAAAATAGCTCAGAAAACCAGTCTCCCCTACATCCCTGGTGCCAATGCCTGAAGGCAGGTGTCTACTTGCTTTTTTTTGAAAGGGTTTGGCTGTAGAGAGTCTGCCAGAGGCACATATAAATCCAGAAATTTCTAAAGTTTGGCTTGGCAGACCCAGAGGGGCCTGGAAGGCAGTGATTCCAGCTCCATGTGGTGTTTGAGAGAGTCAGTGTTGCTGCCAGTCCATTTTTCCCACTCAGAGAGTCGGGGCGCTACTGAATAATTGAAGTATTAGTAACAGTTTCTTTCCCCTTCTGAAGGCAATCCCAAAGGTCTGCCGTTTTCTTTGCAGGAACCGTTGGCATTAAATACGCTGGGTGTCAGTGCAGCAGTGAGGTGGTTAATTTTGACTGAATATTATGCTATATAACCACTTGGCATTTAACTTGAAAAATGGCTTTCTGCTTCACCTGTCAGCATACCCAGTTCTCATCAAATAAGTGAGTGAGAAAAATTTTTAAATTTCAATTTCCTGATGCTATTAGACACTACTTCTTCCATACTTAAACAGTTTAGCAGTGCATGTACAGGCTTTGGTATTCAGACCATGCCTCAGACTACATGCCATTACAATAGCTTTTTTGTTTAAAGGGTAAAGAGATGCATGGATCTTTATCTTGAGGTTAGGAAAATGTATTGCAGGAACACGGCCAATCAGATTCTGAATAACTTTGAAACATGGTATCATCACCCCAATGTAGTACAAGGAATCCTAGAGCCTGCTGCAGAGGATTCGAGACTGTCAGAAGGAAGCTGTAGAAATGAAGCAAATGTGCAAAGTAATCCTGCGTGGTACTTCAGGGGGAAATTGATCACTCGTGTTAGCATTAATCTATTTTTACTGTTTCTTTTGTCAATTATAATCCAGTAAACCATGCCAGAGACTTACATTCATGAACTCTCCATGTTTAAGATGAAAACCCCAGGCTCATTCACTATGTGAATTAGAGATCTTCAGACTTCAGACATTTTTGATTAGTGTCACCCTATTTTGTTCATTCATCCTTAAAATAAAAAGGGAGAAGAATGGAGATGATAGTATTTGATTTCTACATCTCAGAACCACCTTTGATGACTCTTTCACTTTATGGTAGATGTGCCCGGGACACGATGGGAGAAGACACTTTGCAGATTTCTTCAGAATTTGGAAAACTATGGCCTGGGGGCCAAATTCAACCCATGGCTGGCCTGACCTGTTTCTGGTACAGCAGAAATTAACACAACATTGAAAATTTAAAAAAAAAAATACTATGATAAACCATAATGGAAAGATATTTTTAAAAGAATATATATATATATATATATATATATATATATATATATATATATGCACACACATATATATACATATATGCATGTGTAACTGAATCACTATGCTGTATAACAGGAATTAACATTGTAAAGCAGCTATACTTCAATAAAAATAAAAACATAAAGTGTTATGGGGACATAGTCATTCCTTCCCTTCACATATTGTCTCTGGATGCTCTCAATCTGCAGACTTGAAGGGTTGCTACAGAGACCCACAAAGCCTAAAACATTTACTTTATGGCCTATATGAAAAAAAATTTAGAATCCCCAATTTTCATTCTCTTCCATCTTCATTCCTGGGACTAATTTTGCCAGATCCTTAGTGGAGATATTTCTGGAAAGAATGAATGTCCTGAGAAGTTATATACATATAAAGAAGTTTTCTTTCTTTACTTAGGCCAAATGGAGGGCTGTGCAATTATCTCTATTGTATAGCTGAAAATGTTGACACTTAGAGGGGTCCCATGGCCTGCAGGTTAATTCAGACCTGGGATGAGAAACACAGACTCTGTTTTGCATAGGAGCTGCGAGGGTTTGAGAAGTTAGCAAATGTGAGTTTAAAGAGTCCCCACCATATAGCATACCTTCAGTCCTTGTTAAATAGTATTCCCTTTATTCTTATCAGTCCATGACCCTCATGGACTGCACCACATGGTTAGGAAGAAGGGCTGCCCCCCCGCTATTGGCCTTTCTAGTGACACAGAGCGGAGAAGGCGATGGCACCCCACTCCAGTACTCCAGTACTCTTGCCTGGAAAATCCCATGGATGGAGGAGCCTGGTGGGCTGCAGTCCATGGGGTTGCTAACAGTCAGACATGACTGAGTGACTTTATTTTCACTTTTCCCTTTCATGCATTGGAGAAGGAAATGGCAACCCACTCCAGTGTTCTTGCCTGGAGAATCCCAGGGACGGGGGAGCCTGATGGGCTGCCGTCTATGGGGTCGCACAGAGTCGGACATGACTGAAGTGACTTAGCAGCAGCAGCAGCAGTGACACAGAGACCCATGAGTGGGAGTGGGGTTATTCGTCTCCATTGGAAACATGACCCATGTTTCCCTGTAATGGGCTCCATATTTTGGCTGAGCAGCTTCAGATGTCTGGCCAGTAGGAAACCCGTGTCCTTCCTGCACAATTTCAGCCCTAAGAATCTGTGCCTCTCTCTCCCTAGAGGCCCGCAGAACGAGAGGGAGGAACAGCTAGAAATCAATAAATGGATTACACACCTCCGAGGCTCTGCCATTTGTCATCTCTGACCTACACAGATGTTCTGGGGCCTACAAGAACCCGAGCTACGTGCGTTTCCATGGTCTTCCTTATCCTCCACTTTGACCTGTCAGTATATTGTTCCCAGTTCTGAGCGAAGTGGTAGAGAGAGAAAGAGAAAAGAAGGAAGGGAGGCAGTAGAATTCAAAGAGAGAGAGAGAGAGATTGAGAAAGAATGCCCAAAAGTGCTGGTTCCAGCTGGCCTGTTTTGGAGACCAGGTGCCAATATCATCCTAGCCCCTCTGAGGTCAGCTCGGTAATGGGTACCCTTCACTGGCTGCCCGAGAAGTCAGGCTGCTGCTCCCAGAGGGAGCAGCCCTGATCTACTTCTCTAAAGACCAGTGAGAAGGAAGGGGAGTGAATTAATCAAGACATTCAACATATGGTCTCCAGGGTGATGTGCAAACTCCACAGAATGTCCTTTAAAGCCATTCAACCATCCGCTCACAATATACCCATGAGTGCCCACTCTGTGCTGGGCACTGGGCTGGGAGAAGATGGAGAGGGGAACTGACAGCTCCTGCCCCCAGGAGCTCGGCACCACACATGTTATCAGCGAAAGCTCTAGTTTAATCTTGGAGATGATTTACCAGGGTGTTGGGAAGTACACCGGCAATGGTGATGGAGAGCACGGTGATACTGGCAATTTCAGACTTCTTTGACTGGAGACCTGGAAAAGGAAATGGTAACCCGCTCCAGTACTTTTGCCTGGAAGATTCCATGGAGGGAGGAGCCTGGTAGGCTACAGTCTATGGAATCACAAAGAGTCGGACACGACTGAGCAACTTCACTGGCACTGACTGGAGAGGGCGTGAGACGAGGTCACTGCTCAGGGTTTGGGGCTGCTCCTTGAACCTGGAGACGGTGTCAGCCACTGGCTGATCCACTACTCCTCTATGAACCCAAAGCTCTTAGGCGTCCTTGCAGGTGAATTTGCTCTCTGAAGCTCCTGCCTGCCAAGCAGCAAGCCAGAGAGGCTTAGGACAGCTGGGGGTTGACAGCTGGTGTGTTGCAGGGGGGAAGAAAGTCCAGCTGGGGTGAAGGTGCCCTGCAGCCTGGCTAGAACTCTAGAGATGACAGATGGTTTCCTGAGTGATCTGGAGGTGAGGAATCAGGATGGTGGGCTTTCCTTCCAGGGCTGGTCTCTGTGCCAGACTGGACCTCAGCTTCCTCATCTGTAACTTGGGACCGCTGGGTGTTACCCTGAGATGTCATTGTAGGGAATGGGATTAAAGATCACCATTTAGAAGATGGAGCTTTAGGAAAAGGAAATTGTTCAAGCCAGCTCAGAAGTGTCATATACAAGGCCTGACAGAACCAACGCAGGAGTTGGAAAGGAGGGCCAGAATCTGGGATATGTGGTTTGGGCTTCTGTGAATAAGGCAATTGTGAGGCAGGAAAGCTTATGTTCTCTGCAGTCCAGAAGCACTGCTTCTGCAGAAAGGTGAAATGGCAATTGAACCTACTGAGCCCTGTCATCACAAGGGTTCCAGGCTACCAGGGGCTCCCTTTACCAGAAGTTTCAAGGTGATTTTCCATGAACCTAGGTGTAAGGCATGTCGAGTACCTCCCGGCCCAGGCTCTTACCCATCCCGGCCAAGTCCATACAGAACATCTTGGAGCCCTGAGCTGATTTGTGAATTAGCCTCAAGGTCCCCCCGCCCCCTCTGTGATTTATGGCTCAGGCCACACCTCGAACTTTCTGCTGGGTGCTGATGTCCTGTCCTTCATCTTTTTCTTTAATCATGAGAGAGTAATTGCAGATATTTAAACACTCGAGTTTCCTGCAGGAATTTCTATACTGGGTTTTATAGGCCTTTTATAACAGAACAAATCACAGTTTGGATGAAATTCTGGGAATTCTCTTGCAGGATAATCATGCTCAGATTGCCTCCCCACTGCTAGCTTAATGTGGCTGTCCAAGTCTGGGATTTACTGGGGAGCCAATTTGTTTTAAGAAATTAACAAAACCAATACCTAAGTACCGCACTGAACATAAAGTTTTTATTCATTTTGGTGAAAGCGGAGAAAAAAAAAAAAAGAAAGAAAAAGATACCCAACATTCTACTACTCACAAAACAGCTCTTGGAAATCATTTTTATGAAACTGAATCTTTCTCCCCAAATGATTCCCTCATGCTAAGCGGGAGGCAGTGTGGCCTGTAATAATCGCTCCCTTGTATTTGTCTGGTAACCGGCTCAAGCTCCGCAGGCTTTGCCTGACCCAGAGGTCTCATTGCACCATCTTTATACTTTTTTACTTTATTTATTTATGTTTTTTTTACGGAAATGCAGGGAGCCATGTTGATGAGAGAGAATTCTCATATGGGAAAAGCCATTTGAGGACTGCGAAAATTAAGACACACAAGAAGCTATCTGTATCCTCACACCCCACACATACACAAAGTATCATTGTTTTTTCAGAATGTGTCCTAGAAAGGAGAAAAGGAAGAAGGATGTGCTTTCCCAGAGTTGCATGTTTGAAAACTTATCTAAAAGCAACAGTGTTTCTTCCGGGGGGGGGGGGGGGGGGGGGGCTTGTCTCCCCCTTAATTGCTCTTATCTGCTGAGCCCTGGATTCTGCTCTCTCCCCACGGTTAAAGAGAGTGATAGATGTATTCCAGTAAACAAGCACTCAGTACTTCTGCCATGGGGGCAGGAGCTCCAAACTCTGGGGACAGCTAAGAATAACACCAGTGCCCTGCCATTGAAACCTGGGAGACAATTTGCACTGTCCCAAGACCTACATGGGTTGACCTGTCTTCTCTAGACAAGGACATTCTCTGAGATTGCTGTCACCACCTAACCCAGCCTCCTAGCACCAGGGGACAGAACTGTCACACTTCTTGAGTTACAGGCCAGGGCATTTACTGGGCACTGCAGGCCCTGCATTTATGTCTCTTCACCCCTGGCAGGCACACATGCCCCACTGCACTCTCTGCTGTCCAGGGCATGCCCACGAGCCAGGCCCGAGGGCCTCACCTGAGGGTCCTGGTAGGATGCATGCAGGTCCTGGCCACCCACAATGGGACACTTTTGAAGCTGTGTGGGCCCTTCAGACCTGACCCTGCTCCTACATACCCCAAATGTGTAGTCTGCTTCCGCATCTTTTACTCTCCGGCTGGTCCCGGGGTCTGGTGCCTGGAGAGTCATCCTCAGCAGTGAGGTCTGGGTTGGGGTTCCCTGGGCCACTTGAATATGACAGCCAGATCTGAGTGAGCTCGGCTTTCTGGAACCTCAGTCACTCTGTTGACTTGGGACCTGCCTTGGTGTGAGGGCCGGGACTTCCCCAAGTGGTCCGAGCTTACTGCTGGCGAAGGTTACCTGGCAGCCTTTGCTGGAGTTCCAGCCTACGATGGAGAACACTGCAGGCATCAATCCACATACTCACTTTGTGGAGAGCTTTGACACCCTGGAAGCGACTGGCTCCATTGGACACATGCATGCCTCCTCAGTGCCCCCTGCTGGCCGATTTGCACACTTCCTGTGGCTTTGAGCTACATCGGCCTCATTTAACAGGCCGGCAGTTTCCCCATGGAGAAGGAAATGGCAACCCACTCCAGCACTCTTGCCTGGAAAATCCCATGGACGGAGGAGCCTGGTAGGCTGCAGTCCATGGGGTCGCAGGGTCGGACACGACTAAGCGACTTAGCAGCAGCAGCAGCAGCAGGTTCCCCATGTGAGTACAGGCTGCTCCCCTGCAGGGAAAAAGTTTCACCTGGTGCTGGCCCTGTCTCCCTGTAAAGTCTTTCTGGTCTCGTCTGTCTTTCAACAGGGACGACTTGAATACCGACTGTGTACCTTTGTGAGGCTCAGCACTGAGGATGTTGTAAAGACAAAGCCTCTCCTCTCTTGGGCCATATAGCTCAGCGAGGGTGACAGGCCATCCAGAAAGATGCAAATGATGATAATTTTCGGTAGTGAGAAGGGCCATGGATGAAATAAAACAGGGTGCTGGGGACTGGATATGAAGCTATAGGTATCAACATTAGATATAGTCCCAGTGAGTCTCGAAAAGTGGCAACTAGACTTCCTTGGTGGTACAGTGGATAAGAGTCTGCCTGCCAATGCCAAGGACATGGGTTTGATCTCCAGTCTGGGAAGATTTCACATGCTATGGAGCAACAAAGCCCCTGAGCCTCAACTACTGAGCCCATGTGCCTAGAGCTTGTGCTCTGCAGCAAGGGAAACCAGTGCAATGAGAAGCTAGAGGATAGCAGCTAGAGAGTAGCCCCCACTTGCCACAACTAGAGAAAAAATGACCCAGCACAACCAAAAAGCCAATGGTGACTCAGCGATGGAGGAGCCACTGCACCCACACGGGAGGGCATTTCCGGCAGAGGAAAAGCAAGGACAGGGGCCAGAAGTGGCTCGAGCGTGGCGAGTGCCCTGGACACAGGATGGGGAGGAGCATCAGAGTGTGGTCTGAAGGCCAGCCGGGCCCAGATCCCAGAGCAGACAAGGAGCCCAGATTCAGCTGAGCACGTGGGATGAGCCCTGGGAGGGCTCAGCAGTTGTGACCTGCTCTCGGCTGAAGTCAACCCTGTCCCAGTGCAGAAAATATGCACTTGGCACAGGCCTGTGCCCACGGGGATCTAGGAAGCACTGTTTTCTTGAAAGAATATGTTTTAAATAAACAGGCTTTATTTCTCACAGCTGAGTTCTCTCTTGCTGATGTAGTCTCATTGAAGAGAATTTTCTTTTCTTTATTTATTTTTTTTGGCTTGCAGGACCTTAGTTCCCCTACCAGGTATGGACCTGCATTTTCTGCAGCCTGAGGGAGCAGGGACAGGAACCGACAGCCAGACCAGCAGTCGGGACCCCGGGTCTCTGGGAGACAGAGCCTGAGCCCAGGTTTCCCCTGCTGATGGCCGCACACCATCTTCCTGCTGCCCTCTCTTGTTGCAGACCCCAGGGCAAGAGCTGGCCCCCTTTTGGGATGTGGTTTTGCCAAAGCAGTGTCTGAATTAAATATTGCTGGGCGTGTCTGGTTCAGCAGCTCACTGGGTGGACAGGAAACGTTGTGGGCTTCTGCGACCTCACTAATTCCATTGTGTGGCTTTCAATGTCACTCTATTTAAATCCCTGTCAGAAAGCCCTTCAGGACAGCTGGTTTTATTTACTGTCAATATATCCGCTCCCTGGTTAATACCGGGCCTGAACGCCATCAGGGAGGGAAGCATGCGTCTTATAAACTGGACATCCACCTGCTAAAGGAAACAGGCCCCCACCTCTCCCTGGCATATGTGCAGATGAGAAAATTTATTGAGCCCATTTTCATATCTTTCTACTAATGGGAGGATTTTTAAGACCTTTCTAAGTATAGAAGCAGTAAATCTTGGTTCACATTTCACCCAAAAACAGAAAATAAAAATACTTTTTGAAGGAGAGCGTAGAGTCACCCGGCCCATGCCTGCAGTTTCGATAGCTCAGTTCCTGACAACATCAACAAAAACAAAACAAAACAAACAAACAAACAAAACCCCGCTTTGTAGCAATCAGCCCTCTAATGAGCCTCTAACTTGGTTTCTACCTTATCCCAAAGGGTTAGGGAATAGCACTGCTTTTTTTAAAATATCAAGAAAACATCATTTGCTCTAAAATGTCCCTAAAAGCAGGTCTAAATTGCCAATAAAGGCTAGGTAATTGTATCAGCATGGATCAGAAAGCATTTCTCAGGCCCGATGAAAGAGTTTGCAGGGCTGAGGAGTGGGGAGCAGTGGCTGCACCCTCAGTCCTTGGGAAGAAGCTTGCCTGGTGGAGGCAAGGGGGCAGAAGGAGAGAGATGTTGAGAACACAATGCAATTTCCCTTTTAAAGCCAAGCACCTTTCTCTCCCCCTCATTTTGTTCTAATTAGTTAAACTTAATTTCTTCTGAGAAGTTGTCTGTAAACTCAGGTTAAATCAAAGAAACTTTCTGGCTCTTTTGTTTGAGAAGCAGCTCTTTCTTGTTTCCCTTCTTCGGCCCCTAGTTCTGAATTACTTAATTATTTCTTTCCCCGTCCAGGTTAATGACATACAGAAAAGTAAAATGCACTGGCGGCTTGTCTTCTTAATAACATGACCAGCCTCGCCCTCCACCTTAGAGTTCTATAATCACTTGACTAGCAAACACATATACAGTATAAATATTTAAGAAAAAGTAAATTCCATTAAGCTGCTGTGTGATAGATGCAGCGGTAGGTACTTATCTTTGAAATATTAAACTCTAGACATTTATATCCATACAAAAAAGAGTTTCCTGCCATTTGATGAGAATTATGTGCCTGGCACTAATAAAATATTAAACTCCAATTTAAAAGATAAGTATCTTATCCAATTTTTTCATAATAAAACACTTTACGATGCTCAGGAAGCCAATATGCATCAGAATTTCCATACAATACTGTATTTACAAACTTTCATAGAAGTTTTGTGTCTGCATTTATCAGTGGCTGGCTTCACACTAGCATCCTGATTATTTTCCCTAATGACATGGTGCATTTCAATAATACATGATGGAAGGTGTACAAACAGCCTTTGTTTTTGTGTGTGGTAATTCCATAGTTTTGGTTAGTGGCTCTCACTGTCAGTTAATTAAATGGAGGTGGTCACTAAGATTGCATTATCCTTTTCGGTCCCCATTATATAAATTAATGTCAAACTGATGCAATGTTTCATGTTTAAAATAACAGATACAAGTGTTAAAAATTATAGCCTGCAGTTTTCCTATTTGACAATGCATTATTTTCAGCTGCAAATGTCAGTTTCTAACCTCTGCCAAGAATATGTGGAGAGGGCAATGAGTAATAAGTGTTAGTTATCAAATTTAGTGTCTTTTGAAATTTGCCCAGTGTTGCCAGGGTGGGGGTGGGGAAGCAGGCAATGTGTACGTGTGAATTTATGGAAGCTCTGCTTCCAGAGCCCAGTGGGATAAGAAGCAGTCAGCAAGAGCTCCCCAGCAAGAGCTGCCTCAGAGTGCAATGTCAAGTCCTGGCAGAGGCCCGGGAGGGCCAGCCTTGGGTGGTGTCCTAGCTGTCTCTTCCTGTAGGGATATTTCAGACACCAGGACAGCTAGAACTTATGTGGTCTTCCTGAAGGGTAAGACATTGTCAAATGGCCTAACCTAATTTGACCTGGACTTCATAAGCCCCAGTCTTTTCATTCTGACATAAATCTCACCTTTGCCTTAGACGTTGCTGAGCTGGCCTCAGCCATTGATGGAATGTTCTTGACACCCCGAGATCATTCAGTTTCTGACAGCAGAAGTCACATGCAGGAGCCTCCCTGTCCCTGTAGAGATTGGCTTTGACAAAAGGATTTCTATTAGCAGCCTTCTCCCTCTTTATTTTGATAGATGTCAAAAGACAGCTCTGCCTTAAGAAATGTAATTACTCAAGAGGATGATTGGAGGTAAAAAGCTAGGAGAGGTAAATAGCATGATGTTGTAAATAAACAAAAATCACCGCAGGGGCAAAACCCCTCTGCCGTCACCTGCAGGTTTGGGATTGAGAAGTGAAAGGTTCCTCCCAAGGCTGTGTCCTTGGGCTCATGAGCAAACAAACGATGTGAGCATGGGTGATACGTGTAGTGTAGGACTAGCTAAAGAGTTCTATATCATGACATTGAAAGGTACCAGCATGATACCAGATGCCCTGAAGTTGTGACTGTCCAGAAGAGACCTTTGCTCGTTGTGAGCTCTCGGTCTTCAGCAGGAAGTACTATTTGTCAGAGGAGGGGGGTGGGGATGCATGACACCTCTGCAGCCCAGCTAATGCTCCACCAGTGGTGACCAAATTGTTCTTACAGCATCATCAGTTAGACACATCAGAGAAAGGCACTTCCCAGTTCTAACCAGGAGATCAGAGGTGGCTATCTGCAGAGATTTTAAAATAATAAATATCTTATAGCCTAAATGACAGCAGGTATGCTAGTCTTCTTTCCCTTGATTTTGAGTCCCAACCAAATAGGCAAATCATATTTTATCTTGAGAATATTAGTGCAAGCGGTCATTTCTGCAGGTGTGAGGTCCCGTTGGTAACCATGACCACTGACTGTTGCATTATTTGGCCACAAACATCAGTCGATTCTTGACCAGGAGCTCTCTCCCTTCTCTTCCAGAAATGAGCAGCAGTGGAGTTTCCTTATATCTGTAAATTACTGTAGAAACAAAGGACTGCAATTATCATCACATTTGAAAAACATCTGCTAATTACACTCAGGATAAACTGCACTTAATACCTATGATATCTATTATGAGCAAATCAGTGAGATGCCCTAGCATGCACTGATCCCTTCATCTTCCAATATTTCTAAGAAACAATCGCTCTGTAAAGGGTTCTTTAAAAGCCTGACCTACTGGGGTTCTCCTAGCCAGCTGTTTCATAGGCTGTAGTCTGAGGGGGACCGCATGACTTGGGTTCATTTATTTTGGAAGGTGCAGCTCAGCAGAGTCCTGCCTCAGGCCACTCACTTGCTGTGTAATCTCAGGCAAGTTTCCTAACTTCTCTGAGCCACTGTTTCCTTTTCTATAAAATGGGAGCAAGAATAAGACTTTTGGTGTAGGATGATCATAGTGATCAAACGTACCAATATGTTTAAAGCTTTGAAATTGTTCTGGTGTGTGATTTAGAGCTTCTGGAAAGTTGGTCCTGGAAGGTTTCTCCAAAGAGCCTCTTGCAAAGAGTGACAGCATTGAACTCAAGCAGTGTCACCCATGGCTGATGGTAGAGATCTGGGTCTGCTCAGACCCCTCAGAGTGGAGGTCATTCCATGCCGGGCTCACGTGGCCTGCTCTGGCTGAATTCGCCTGCTGGCTGCTTCATGCGTGTGAGCAGTGGGACAGGAGTCAGAACGCTGCTCTCCTAGCTTTACCAGGAAACTCAAGTGGAGCAAATCACATAAAAGGGGGTTTTGAAAAGTAAACTGCATGGAAAATGGGCAGTTGATAATCATAACCCTGTATTGTTAAACAGCACGGTTCTAATTTGTTCATCGTTTGGTGCACACTGTTTCTTCTGCCCCCACCTCTGCCGTAGATGAGACCCTGCCCAGCTCTGAGCTGACCCTCGGAGATGCCATGCATCTCACAGCCAGAACAAGCCTCCTAATATAACCAGCCTTGCACCACCTTGGGGGGAATCCTTGCTCCCTCCTTGCCCCAGCTCAAGGGTGGGCTCTTGCCACAGCTCCTTTCTTCGACCTCAACTAGCTCTCTAGCTTTATGTCTATTTCCTCATTTCTTCTCTTCACATCTAGCCAGTTGGAAACGTCTGTTGTTCTTGGAAAAGGCCGTGTCTTCTCTCCACTCCTATCTTTGCAGGCCATTCGATACTTCAGGCAAAGACTCTAGGGCTAGAATCTTCAGATTCAAATCCCTGCCCATCACTGAGAGGCTGGGTGGCTTTGGACATATTACGTCTCTGAGCATTACTTTCCCCACCAATACTGTGGAGTGTCTACTTCACAGGGTTATAATGAGGATTTAGTCAAGCTTTAAAATAAACCAGGGGTCTTGGGTTACTTTTTTCTTGTGAGATGTGTCTTAGGAAAGAGTGACTCAACTCCTGGGCAAGATATGAAGATTCGTCTCCTGAGACAGCAGAGGCCTCTCACTTTCTTTTTCATCTGTAGACCCTTGAAAGCTGAAGTTCAAACATCCCCCTTCCCAGGAAACCCTTAATTCTGCGTGAATTCATGGCTCTTCATTAACCCTTAATTCATGGATCTCTTCCACTCACATGCTTTATCTCTGTATCAGTCACTATTCAGTCTCCCAAGGTGTGATCCGAGTAGGACCTTAAAACAGCAGAGAAACCCAAAGCCACATGGAAACTTGGAGCTTCCAGACCTGGCCTTTGACCTGACTGATGCACCATTATTGTTTTCCTGCTTTTACCTGCAATGTGATAGTTTTTATCTGGCATGCGATTGTAGATTCGCATTGAGGATCATTTCAGTCTTGCTCTAATGCTGTCTTTTTGTCTGGAAAAAAATACAGAGAGGAGTGTAGTTCTCTATGATGTGACTCTGAATTAGGAAGAGTTACCTGGGGGAAGAAAATGAAGAAGAAGGAGGAGGAGAAGATGACAAGTAAGGAGGAAGAGGTGGAGGGGCAAAAGGAAGGAAAGAAGGGAGGAGGGAGGAAGGGAGGGCAGGGGGAGTTCAGGTCCCTTGTCTGGCCTTCCTGGACTTAGCTCACTTTCCTCCAGCTAACTTGACGCGGATCTCATGATATATTTGAGGTCTCAAATCTGATCCATCCTGTGTGACAAGGACAGGGTGGGTGGCTTCTGTCTGCAACTTAAGGTAAAATTAACGCATATGCTTCTTCGGTATTTTCACAGTATAAGACTTCCAGCCAAATGTGAGTGTTTCCACACACTTCCTTCTCGAGAAGACGGATTTGCATATGCATTCAGGCCATTTTATCAGAACGCACACACAGAGGAATGACACATCTCATTGACAGCGCCCGGGTGACGGATAACGCCACACAAAACATACATTTGCAAGGAAAATAGGAGGAGGAATCGAATTAAGGGCCGGTGTGCGAATGGGAGCGCGTTTTGTGCGAGGAACCACAGATTGCACTGCCTGACTCACTTCCCCGCGCTGGCACTGGGTGAGTTCTGAGTCAGGTGGCGACAGGTGCTCTGGATCGGATCTCCCTGCACTCCCGCTTGGGTGGGGCTGCTGGGCACCTGTATCTTTGGTGTTTCACACCTGAGACACAGTGAACACCACCTGCCCTGTGATTCCCACTGTCTGGCCCCTGATCACGGTTTTATCTCCTCTCCATCTCCTACCCACGTGCTCGGCACACACATGCGTCCCAGAGCTCATATTGCCCTTCCTGCAGTCTGTTATGTGGGGCCTCCAGGGGAGGAGCTCCTGGCAGCTCATGCTCCTTAAACTTGGGCACCCCTCACTCTTAGGGCCCATGAGCACCAGGAGAGGTGGAGGTGGTGGGGAGGGGAGGCCAGCTAGGAATTAGGAGTCATTTCAGGGAGCACCTAAAAAGCCTTTGTGCATGCTAATTCGCTTCACTGGTGTCTAACTCTTTGTGACCCTCTGGACTGTAGCCCTCCAGGCTCCTCTATCCATGGGATTCTCCAGGCAAGAATACTGGAGTGGGTAGCCCATTCCCTTCTCCAGGGGATCTTCCTGACCCAGGGATCAAACCCATGTCTCTTAAGTCTCCTGTACTGACAGATTCTTTACTACTAGTGCCACCTGGGCAGCCCCAAAAGTCCTTAGAAGGGCCCAGATCTCCAAGTCCCCAGTAACGCACTATGATTTCTTGTTCTCAACAGTCACTTTCATATGAATGCTTTTCTTACAGAGGCAAAGGCCAAACTGTGGAAGGCTCAGTCTTCCTCTTTTCTGTCAACTCAGTTCTCAGCACAAATTGCACCTTCTTGGAGAATCTTTTGTATTACTGCCCTCAAGCCCCGGTTACTCTGTACTTTACCCTGGCTTGCAGGATTTAGCGACACTGAAAATCTGCCCCATTCGTTTACTCATTCGTGTCTTGTGTGCCTGTCTGTTCCACATCTCGACCGTCCCTGAGCACAAGGCCCTGGTCAGGTCACTCGTCTTCCTGTCGCTACATCTATAGCCTCTTTCAGCAGGTGTGCTGTACACGGTGGTCAGATGCCCTGTCTGCCCATGACTTTCTCTGCCCTCCGCAAATGCCATTTATTTCTCTGGAATGACAAGCTTCCTTGTGAATGAAAGGACTGGCAAAGTGTATGGAATTTTCGATTCTTGCTTGTTGTACCCTGGGGAAATATGCCAAGTTCAAGGTCTAGCAGAGACCACGACAGGAGTAGTCCCTGATTTCTGGGAGTGCAGTTTGTGGAAGACACAGACATTTCATGGGAAATCACACAATGATTTAATGGGAGTTGTAATGGGCAACTGAATGCTCTTGTGAAGAGCACGCGTCCTGGTCCTGTCGGGCTGGGCCCTGCCTCAGTACCCTGGAGAGTGGCACACAGTGGGCACCGTGCCCTTTGGCCCCCCGATGACCTCAGCTTCTCTCAGCCTCTGTTCCTAGGAGCAGTCATGGGGAGAAGGAACACCCTGACAAGCCCTCGCCTCCTCCCACTACGCCTACCTATCTCCAAGTTCAAGGCTCCCTGGAGTTCTCCTCACATAGCCATGTTACCTCTTAAAGTGGCACCTTCTCCCACCTGCCAGATGACTCTGGGGACTGGGCTTTCGAAGGAGAGTTGACGACTTATGGGCCAATATGGCTAGCATGGCTAACCATACCAACTCAGATGGGGTCTTCCCATCGTAACCACCTGGGAAATGCAAGTCAAAATATTAAACAGGGGTAAAAGCCAAACATCCCCTTTTTAAAATGTCTATATAATATATGTAGATAACAAATATGTATTTTTTTTTTTTAATTGAAGTAAAATTGATTTACAATGTTGTGTTAGTTTCAGGTATACAGCAAAGCGATTCAGTTCAGGTCAGTTCAGTTCAGTCACTCAGTCATGTCTGACACTTTGTGACCCGATGAACCACAGCACGCCAGGCCTCTCTGTCCATCACCAACTCCTGGAGTCTACCCAAACCCATGTCCATTGAGTCGATGATGCCATCCAACCATCTCATCCTCTGTTGTCCCCTTCTCCTCCTGCCCTTAATCTTTCCCGGCATGAAGGTCTCTTCCAATGAGTCAGCTCTTTGCATCAGGTGGCCAAAGTATTGGAGCTTCAGCTTCAACATCAGTCCTTCCAATGAACACCCAGGACTGACCTCCTTTAGAATGGACTGGTTGGATCTCCTTGCAGTCCAAGGGACTCACAAGAGTCTTCTCCAACACCACAGTTCAAAAGCATCAATTCTTTGGCACTCAGCCTTATTTATAGTCCAACTCTTACATCCATACATGACCACTGGAAAAACCATAGCCTTGACTAGATGGACCTTTGCTGACAAAGTAATGTCTTGGCTTTTTATATGCTGTCTAGGTTGGTCATAACTTTCCTTCCAAGGAGTAAGCGTCTTTTAATTTCATGGCTGCAATCACCATCTGCAGTGATTTTGGAGCCCAGAAAAATAAAATCAGCCACTGTTGCCACTATTTTCCCATCTATTTGCCATTCAGTTAAATATATATATTTGAATATATGTGAACATATATATTCTTTTCAGGTTCTTTTTCATTATATGTTATTATAAGATATTGCATATAGTTCCCTGTGCTATATAGTAGGTCCTTGTTGGTTATCTATTTTATATATAGCAATTTGTATCTGTTAATTTAAAACTCCTAATTTATCCTCTGCTCTTCCTTTTTGGTAACCATAAGTTTGTTTTCCACATCTGTGAGTCTATTTCTGTTTCGTAAATAAGTTCGTTTGTATCATTTTTTTTGGATTGCACATGTAAGTACTATCATATGACATTTGTCTTTCTCTGTCTGACTTAATGTGCACTTGGTTCTTTTTCGGAAGGGTGGAGTGAACTGTGTTGTCAGCCTTCTATCTGGTGAATCTCTGGTCCTGGCTTCCTTGGAAACCTCGTGCACAGATTCGCCTCCCTGACTCCCTCAGGACCACTGGTGATCTGAAGAGCGGCAACTGGGTTCCATGATCATGAACATGAAGTCTGAAAGCTTATGTCCAGAATGGACACAGTCAACCTTTGTTGGACGTTGAAATGCCGCTGGAGGTATACTCATGTACTGTTTCTAGGTCTCCCTCTGTGGGAGCAAACAGTGCAACTTCAGTGGGGAGGACTTTAGCAAAGTGTATATAATTGACCAAACTGACCTTATATTTAATCATATTAATCTGCATTACTGACGCATATGATCAAAACCTGCCAATCCATTTAGCTGTTTTTCACAATGGAGTTACCACCAGAGTCAGAGGCATAGGCCAGGTACATAGGCTGTCTTAAACGCTGTCCTCATTACATACGGCCAGCCAGCACTCAGTTGAAGCTTGTGACAACAGTGGGAGAGCCGGAGCCACTGCAGTTCACCAAGGATAATTTTTGAAAGGGTAAAATAGCTTAATCTAATCAACCTTATTGTCAGTGGTGAAGATTATTGCAATGACAGGTGCATCAGAAGTGTAAGATATCAATCAGAACTGTTTGTCGTTAAAATCCCAACCTAGAACTTCATTAGTTTTGCTAAGAAATTGTAGAACATTCAAAATTTTTCTATCAAGTGCCTCACCGAGTGCTGAGCCTATCTTGTTGCTATGCATTAATTTTATTTTGCCATTGGAGACTCGGACGATCGTTCACGTCTTCACTCTCTCTAACCTGGTAGCTTCTCTATGTCTTTGGGAGAGGAATTTGTAATTGCTGGAATATTCTTGGCCATCCTTCATTTGGAATTTATGTGGTAATTTCAGCAAAACCGAGACCTTGTGCAGCAGTTTTCATCTTTTTCAAGGCTGCCTCTATTTCTTGAGATGCTGGAGGGTTTCCAATTATTCCTTCTGGTCTCTTTGGATGTGAATCGTAACAGATCAGCTGAGAGTCGCAGTTCAACATTGTTAAGCTTATCAATATAAATATAATGTTAAACCCCTTTTAGATAATTGGAGTTATGTGTGAAAATGTGACCAATTTGTGCATAAATTGGTCCTACACTTCTTCCTGGCAAAGACAGAGAGAGAGGGAAAGAGAGACCAACCATATGTGAGGCTGGTTCACTTCTTCTCAAGGACTTTTCTGCACCTTGAATCCTTGATCTGGTTTTGTGGCTGTTGGCAGTTGGAAACCTGCAGGGGTTATGTAAAACCATAAGGTCTTTTGCCCCTTTGAACCGAATTCTTTCGTTCTAGAGGCTATCAAGTGAATATCAACAAGGCACTTAAACATCACACCAACAGGGAAGATGCAGACAGTCTTGAGAATTAAACGTCTCTGCTTGGACCACTACCAAATTCAAACAACCAAATGGAGAGACTGACGCCCATGGAGAAGGGAAGAGAGGGTGCTGAGGGAAATCCTGGAACTGACTCCTCCTGCTTGGAAACCTTGCTGTCACTTCAAGATCCTGGAAAGCTCATACTCTGCGGCGTGAGTGTTCGTGTGTGTGTGTGTGTGTGTGTGTGTGTGTGTGTGTGTATGTGTGTGTTGACGGGTAGGGAGTGGGAACTAGTCCATTTCTCCAGTTGTGGGTCCTCCGGAGTGGGTTAAGAGGCAAGAGACGATTATTATACAACTGCCCGAAGCATTTTACAGCTTAAGAGTGTTTAACAAAATCAATCCTTTGTACCATATTGAGCCAAGTATTGTTATTCAAACTTTATAGATAGAGAAATTGAGGTTCTCAGAAGATCAAGACAAAAACAGAACAAAAACAGGAGTTTGAGGATACTCACAGCAATGTTCAACATCCACTCTGCGTGGTTTTTAAATTTTTAAACAGGATGTTTCTTTTCCTGCAACAAAGCTGCAATGGAGGTACATTTAAGGAAAAAAAACCTGAGGCTCATATAATCTGTGGGGCCATCTGACAGGTTTCTGGCAGACCTGATGGGGAAGGCTATTCCTTGTTTCCATGAGCCTGGGAGTCACTGGGACTGGAGAGCTTCCAGTGGAGGCAGGGTTCTATCTCTCTGGGCCTATCTCAGGGCTCAGAACAACAGACCTGCCCTGGTATTACAGAGGTTTCAGGGACATGTAGACCAAAGCCCAGTGTCAACTTGGGAGGCCCACTCTGCCATGGCCACTGGGCAGCACATGAGCCAGAATGATTCCCTCCATTCCAGCTCACTGAGAAAGCACAGCGGCCACCTTCAAGCCCCACATGTTTGACCTCTGACTTTAGGGGTGCTCAAGGTGGGAGGCTATATAACAATTTCCCCCAAATGAAAAGGGTCCCAGAGACACTTTGCCCTGGAAAGAGCTGTTTTCTGGGAAAACCTGAGATGACCATTTCAATTTGTGATTACAATTCCAAAAGAACTCCAGGATTTCATGGTCATTATAACTTCCTCAATTCCTCATCCTTTCTCATCAATCTGCAGGAAAGGGTGTATATAAAGAGGTTTCTTGGACATCAAATGCTCTGTTGAAGCAGGAAGATGAGTGAAGCAGACATGAATCAGAAAACATATGGATCCAATTTTGGTTTAAAAATTAATGGGAAAACACATTCTCATCAAACTCAAAACAATGAAAAATATTTCTTAAGCAGGCAAAAACTCCAAAATACAGCTGGGTTGGCCCAGCTCCACACAGATTCCTTAAAGCCCCTGATCTCCTTCTTTGGGTTTCAAGAATCGCAAGATGAGCTGAAGGATGTTTGGAATGCATTAGGGCAGCACCAGTGAGATGTGGGCCTCCAGCAGCATGGACCACCAGGACAGGGTCCCAGAAAGCCACTGGTGATAGTTGTTGCGTCAACACCAGTCTCTCTGATGCTGTAACCAGAAGGCAGATCCTAAGACTGAAGAGGTGCCCAGAAAGTAACAGTGATAGTGATGTTAGGCTCCCTCAGTGACCATGAGTCTCATAAAATGGAATAGTGAAAACAAACCAAAGGGAAATTCATCTTCTATCATCCATCCGTTGGGTGGGGCCTCACTCTAGAGGAAGGAAAGTGTATCAGGTACAATTCCCAGCCAGTCCTTCCCTGGTAAACTCCTCCTGTATCCTTCCCACACTCCCAACCCCAGATCTGCAAAACCATGGTCTCTGAACTGCCTCCTGGGTTGGTACTTCTGAACTGAAGCTGTTCTCTGGTGCCAGGCCTACTGAAGGATCAAGGATGAGGCAGTCTGTTGATGGAAGTGACAAGCGAGGGGAGAGGGATGTCTGAGCTGTCAGCTTCCGGGCATATTCAGCCAGCCAGACCAGAGCCTCTAAATTGCCCACCATCTCCTAGATTTTGCTGGTTGACAAGGTTCCTGGACCTCATCCTCCTCAAATCCTTGAACCACCTCCTCATCTTGCCCCTCCTTCTCAGCCAATGATCATGCCTCTTACTTTAGAGACAAAACAGAAGCCACCAGCTGAGGTGCACCCCAAAATTCTAGCACACCCGCCACTCCCCTCACATCAAACCCCATCCTCTTCTCTTTCCTTCTGTGTCAGGAGAGAGAAGGGCCCCTCTGTCCAAGCTGATCCATCCCATTGTGTGTGTGTGGAGGGGTCGTGTCTCTCTGCCGCCTCTGAGGCCCTGAGAATCTCCATTCTCTGCTTTATTTCAGACATCTCTCTTCCTCATGAGCTGTTTTCTGGTCGGTGTTGAAATGCTCTATCTCAGAGCCAGACTACCTAGCCTGGTGACTTTAAGGATGGTACCTGGGCTCTCCGTGCCTGCTGCCACCATCTGCAAAAAGATGATACAAGTTTCCATCTAATGTGCTTGTTTTGGAGATTGAAAGAATTAGTACATAGAAAACACTCATAACAGTAGCTGGCTCATCATAAGCTTTAAACAAGGGTAGGTTCTCCCTGCTTCCTTTCTGCTGATATTTGCAAGTGCTCAAATCTCTCATATTTAGGAAGAAATTCTTTCTCACCCTGACAGCCACCTCCAACTCTTGTCTTCACCCCTGTGATTTCTTCCTTCTAAATACACAGAGAAAATCCTTCTGCTTCTCTGCAGTGAAGTTGCATACACCATGCACTTCCTGCCACTAGATCCAAAGGATGAGTTTCCACACATGACCTCTCACCTCTATTCACCCTTGACCCTGGTAATCTGTTTGTCCTTTTCTAATATGACTTCATTAGCTTTCACACCCTACCCTGGGGCAAGTCCTCCTTAGCACCTCTTAAGGAAAAAAGGGATGTCTTTGGGAGTCTGGCCTCACCATTTGTGGCCTGCTGACCCCTGCTTGCCCTCTTCAGCCAAGTCCTCTCTCCTGAGCCCCACTGAGAAAGGACATTCAGATGCTTCACAGACATTTAGCTATGCCTCTCCCCATCATCCCTGAGCTAGACCTCCTTAGGAGCCCCTGCATCTATGAGGTATATCACTGAGCACCCTGTAGCCCAAACCAATGGCCTAGGGCTCATTATTAAGCATTTGTCCCTCCCTCACTCTGATCCTATTTCCTAGATAGGATAAAGTAGGATAGGTAAAGTGTCTGTCTAGAATGCAGGAGACCTGTGTTCGATCCCTGGGTCGGGAATATTCCCTGGAGAAGGAAATGGCAACCAACTCCAGTACTCTTGCCTAGAAAATCCCATGGATGGAGGAGCCTGGTGCAGGCTACTGTTCATGGGGTCGCAAAGAGTCAGACATGACTGAGCGACTTCACTTTCACTCTGATCCTATTTCCTAGATACCCATCAGATCCCTGGGCTTGTCTCCAGCTCTGACTCAGACCCCTACTCTTCTCCCCCACCTCATTTCTGCGATTTCTTATCGAGTACTCTCTGGCCTCCAGCCATTCACCCTCCATCCATCCCCACACTCCAACAGTGAGTGATGTCTCCACGTGCCTGTCACTGCCACCACCACCGCTCCCATCCCCACTGAACAACCATGAATGGCTTTCTATCGATCTGAGGATAAAGGTCCAACTCCCTAACCCAGTTTCAGACTTTTGGGCCTACTGGTGTCTGCTAATTGCCAACGGGAATTCTCCATTTCTTTCTTCTTTTTATTTTGTTCTCTGCTTCAACCACATAAATTTTTTGTGGGTATTTGTCATGTGTTGGTTGCCCAGCATCTGAATAGTTTACTTTGATTAGGGGAAATCCCCAACGTGAATCTACACCCAAAGGGATGTAGATATTCCCTTTCTCTGCTCTTTGGCATCTTTCATGAGTTGATGTGGGCTTCCCTAGTAGCTCATCTGCCTGCAATGCAGGAGACCCAGATTTGACCCCTGGGTCAGGAAGATCCCCTGGAGAAGGAAATGACAACCCACTCCAGTATCCTTGCCTGGAAAATTCCATGGACAGAGGAGCCTGGAATACTACAGTTCATGGGGTCACAAGGAGTAGGACATGACTGACTAACACACACATGAGTTCATGTAACTCAGATTGTCCAGACAAGTGCCCAGTGATGGGACTCCAGCAATAATGTCCTAATGAACCCTTCCCATGGGATAAGCTTGACTACAGCGGTAAGGAGATACCCCTCATCCAAGGTAAGGAGCCACGGCTGTGCTTTGCTGGAGCAGCCGTGAAGAGATACCCCACGCCCAAAGTAAGAGAAACCCAAGTAAGATGGTAGGTGTTGCAAGGGGGCATCAGAGGGCAGACACACTGAAACCATACTCACAGAGAACTAGTCAATATAATCACACTAGGATTACAGCCTTGTCTAACTCAATGAAACCAAGCCATGCCTGCAGGGCAACCTAAGACGGGCGGGTCATGGTAGAGAGGTCTGACAGAGGGTGGTCCACTGGAGAAGGGAATGGCAAACCACTTCAGTATTCTTGCCTTGAGAACCCCATGAACAGTATGAAAAGGTAAAATGATAGGATACTGAAAGAGGAACTCCCCAGGTCAGTTGGTGCCCAATATGCTACTGGAGATCAGTGGAGAAATAACTCCAGAAAGAATGAAGGGATGGAGCCAAAGCAAAAACAATACCCAGCTGTGGATGTGACTGGTGATAGAAAAAAGGTCTGATGCTGTAAAGAGCAATATTGCATAGGAACATGGAATGTCAGGTCCATGATCAAGGCAAATTGGAAGTGGTCAAACAAGAGATGGCAAGAGTGAACATCGACATTCTAGGAATCAGTGAACTAAAATGGACTGGAATGGGTGAATTTAACTCAGATGACCATTATATCTACTACTGTGGGCAGGAATCCCTCAGAAGAAACGGAGTAGCCATCATAGTCAACAAAAGAGTCCAGAATACAGTACTTGAATGCAATCTCAAAAACAACAGAATGATCTCTGTTCACCTCCAAGGCAAACCATTCAATATCACAGTTATCCAAGTCTATGCCCCAACCAGTAACGCTGAAGAAGCTGAAGTTGAATGGTTTTATGAAGACCTACAAGACCTTTTAGAACTAACACCCAAAAAAGATGTCCTTTTCATTATAGGGGACTGGAATGCAAAAGTAGGAAGTCAAGAAACATCTGGAGTCACAGGCAAATTTGGCCTTGGAATGCGGAATGAAGCAGGGCAAAGACTAATAGAGTTTTGCCAAGAAAATGCAGTGGTCATAGCAAACACCCTCTTCCAACAACACAAGAGAAGACGCTACACATGGACATCACCAGATGGTCAACACCGAAATCAGATTGATTATATTCTATGCAGCCAAAGATGGAGAAGCTCTATACAGTCAACAAAAACAAGACCAGGAACTGACTGTGGCTCAGATCATGAACTCCTTATCGCCAAATTCAGACTTAAATTGAAGAAAATAGGAAAAACCGCTAGACCATTCAGGTATGACCTAAATCAAATCCTTTATGATTATACAGTGGAAGTGAGAAATAGATTTAAGGGCCTAGATCTGATAGATAGAGTGCCTGATGAACTATGGAATGAGGTTTGTGACATTGTACAGGGGACAGGGATCAAGACCATTCCCATAGAAAAATGCAAAAAAGCAAAATGGCTGTCTGGGGAGGCCTTACAAATAGCTGAAAAGAAGAGAGGCAAAAAACAAAGGAGAAAAGGAAAGATATAAGCATCTGAATGAAGAGTTCCAGAGAACAGCAAGAAGAGATAAGAAAGCCTTCTTCAGCAATCAATGCGAAGAAATAGAGGAAAACTACAGAATGGGAAAGACTAGAGATCTCTTCAAGAAAATTAGAGATACCAAGGGAACATTTCATGCAAAGATGGGCTCGATAAAGGACAGAAATGGTCTGGACCTAACAGAAGCAGAAGATATTAAGAAGAGGTGGCAAGAATACACAGAAGAACTGTACAAAAAAGATCTTCATGACCCAGATAATCATGATGGTGTGATCACTAATCTAGAGCCAGACATCCTGGAATGTGAAGTCAAGTGGGCCTTGGAAAGCATCGCTATGAAGAAAGCTAGTGGAGGTGATGGAATCCCAGTTGAGCTGTTTCAAATCCTGAAAGATGACGCTGTGAAAGTGCTGCACTCAAATGCCAACAAATATGGAAAACTCAGCAGTGGCCACAGGACTGAAAAAGGTCAGTTTTCATTCCAATCCCAAAGAAAGGCAACGCTAAAGAATGCTCAAACTACCGCACAATTGCACTCATCTCACATGCTAGTAAAGTCATGCTCAAAATTCTCCAAGCCAGGCTTCAGCAATACGTGAACCGTGAACTTCCTGATGTTCAAGCTGGTTTTAGAAAAGGCAGAGGAACCAGAGATCAAATTGCCAACATCTGCTGGATCATGGAAAAAGCAAGAGAGTTCCAGAAAAACATCTATTTCTGCTTTATTGACTATGCCAAAGCCTTCGACTGTATGGATCACAATAAACTGTGGAAAATTCTTAAAGAGATGGGAATACCAGACCACTTGACCTGCCTCTTGAGAAACCTGTATGCAGGTCAGGAAGCAGCAGTTAGAACTGGACATGGAACAACAGACTGGTTCCAAATAGGAAAAGGAGTACGTGAAGCCTGTATATTGTCACCCTGCTTATTTAACTTCTATGCAGAGTACATCATGAGAAACGCTGGACTGGAAGAAACACAAGCTGGAATCAAGATTGCCAGGAGAAATATCAAACAGCAGAAAGTGAAGAGGAACTAAAGAGCTTCTTGATGAAAGTGAAAGTGGAGAGTGAAAAAGTTGGCCTAAAGCTCAACATTCAGAAAACGAAGATCATGGCATCCGGTCCCATCACTTCATGGCAAATAGATGCGGAAACAGTGGAAACAGTGTCAGACTTTATTTTTTTGGGCTCCAAAATCACTGCAGATGGTGACTGCAGCCATGAAATTAAAAGACGCTTACTCCTTGGAAGAAAAGTTATGACATAGCGTATTCAAAAGCAGAGACATTACTTTGCCGACTAAGGTCCGTTTAGTCAAGGCTATGGTTTTTCCAGTGGTCACGTATGGATGTGAGAGTTGGACTGTGAAGAAGGCTGAGCACCAAAGAATTGATGCTTTTGAACTGTGGTGTTGGAGAAGACTCTTGAGAGTCCCTTGGACTGCAAGGAGATCCAACCAGCCCATTCTGAAGGAGATCAGCCCTGGGATTTCTTCGGAAGGACTGATGCTAAAGCTGAAACTCCAGTACTTTGGCCACCTCATGCGAAGAGTTGACTCATTGGAAAAGACTCTGATGCTGGGAGGGATTTGGGGCAGGAGGAGAAGGGGATGTCAGAGGATGAGATGGCTGGATGGCATCACTGACTTGATGGATGCGAGTCTGAGTGAACTCTGGGAGTTGGTGATGGACGGGGAAGCCTGGCGTGCTGCGATTCATGGGGTCACAAAGAGTCGGACATGACTGAATGGAACAGTCTAGGAGGTCCAGCTTCCTTGGGCTCCTGCCTGGTTCTGAAGCCCTCCTGTCCTTTGAACAACATCTAATATTCTTCCAAAAAACTCCTCCTCATCTGAAGTTATCTAGAGATGATTTCTAGTGTTTGTAATTAAGAACTCTGACGGTTACAAGGAGTTTCTTGCAGACACTCAAACATTTGGTAAGTCCCCTACATGCAAATTTTCAAAAATGGGAACATGCCTGCCAGCCCCTATATGCCAGCTGTTGTCCTGTATTACTGTACTTTTCAAGGTATTGTACTATAAAAGTGTTTCTTTATTTTTTGTGTTTGTTTTTTATGTATGTATTATTGGTGTGAAAAAGATTATAAACTTATTGCTGTACAGTACCATAGAGCTGTGTTAGTTGGGTACCTAGGCTAACTTTGCTGGACTTATGAACAATTTGGACTTCAGAACACACTTGCAGAACAGAACCTGTTTGTATGTAGGGGACTTACTGTACAAGGTGTGTGAGTTGCCTCTGTTTGTGCTCCACTTTGCTCACTCCTCCTCAGTCATCAGACCTGGATTTAACAATCTGTTCTTTGTCCAGAGCCTCACCAAACCTTTCTCGCTTAGATCAGTTTAGGTGCCCCTATAGAATGTTTCTGGAGCTCTGTTTTTTTCTCTCTTATGCATTCATCACCCTTTCATGTGATCACTTGCTAAGTCGTCTCCATCACTGGATGCAAGATGGTGAAGGACCTCCTCTGTCTTTCTTACTCTTGCTTTCCCAGGGTGCAGTACTCAGTACAGCATTTGTCATACAGCAACACTCACTAATGTTTACTGAGTGAGTGGATGGACTGCAGCCTCATTCCAGTGTCTGAAGTGGTCTTCTCTGAATCTTTCCTTCAGCTCACAAGTCCTTGGACTCCAGTGTGAATCACTTGCCTAACTCATCTCCGAGCTTCACTTCCTATACCGCTGTATCCATTCTCTTTGGTAGACGCCCCCATCTACAGCCACATCCACAGGCCTGGATTCTTTCTTGGGAGGAACAGGTCTGTGATGTATCATTTTGTGGACTTGTGCATATGATGTCCCAGAGGCTCTTGACCAAGAACCAGCTAGAATTGCAACACTCTGACAGAGGCATTGGAAAATTCGAGAAAGCTGGAGAGCAACAGCGATGAGAAGATGTCAGTCCCCCCAGCTAGAATGTCAGTTCTGTGTGAGCAGGCTCCTTTCCTTTTTTTTCACCGTTCTCTATTTCCCTGCCTAGAGCAGTGCTTAGCACATGGTAAGGACTTAATATGCATTAACTGATTGACTGAATGTGCATCACTTACAATAAAGCAAGATAAAATGCATGCAAGCATCTTCTTGATAATTCACAGACAGGACATTCAGAAAATATTCCAGAGAGTAAAGCATGTACATGGCATGATATTGCCCAGCACCTGTTATCACTGATTGAAGATGGGCGAAGTTTAAATGTCACAACTTTGTTTGGATAACACCAGAAATGTTTAATATATGGACTTTCATGATGTTACCTAAACACTTGGCCTTCCTCTCAACATCCTAAACATTTGCTTGTGAATTGTCTTGATTTGAGATTTATATTTCTGAAGCATACACCCAAGGGAAGGGATTCAGGACTGTCCTCACCCACCTCTGTTCATGGCTCTTTTCCACAAAAACACCTATTCCTTCTGGGTCATCCTTTTGCTCACTGCCTTCCCTGCTGCTCTACCCAGCTCCTATGGCAAGGCCTGCTTCATGTCGGACTTCCTCCGAGAAATCACTCTGGATCCCTCAGCCCATCTTCTCCTGCCCGTCTCTGAATACATCTGGCACCCGATTTCATCTGGACTGCTGCTCTGGTTGTGTCATTGATGAGTCAGCTGACAAAGGGAAAATGAAGTCTAAGACAAAATGAACCATCCGTTGATTCATAACCATACAACAAAGGAGTCTCTCTGATCGCTTTCCTGGACAGGGGTTCAAGGAGACATTAGAAAGAAGAATACACATTATGAAGCAGAAAGGGGAGCTATTGAGACCGTCTCTGATTCGCAAAGGCTGATCAAGGTGGGGTCCGTGAAGCTGGGGAGACTAACTGGTCTTGAGGTACATTTGGCCACCCTGGGTTGGCTGCAGTTTGGGAGAGGAAGGATCCTTCAGGGCTGGGTGGAGGGTTTTCTGTGCTGGGCTATTTCCTGGAAGCAGTGGGGGATGGGGCTTCTGGCTGCCATAGCCGGCCGTCTCTCAAGTCTGAGCACAGCTTATGGGCTGCCACGAGGCAGAAATCATGTCTCACACGTTCCTTGTATGTGCTTCACTTCTTGGCATACAGCCAGCACTCAGTCCTACTTCCAGATTTAATGTGAAGACTTGTTGAATTGGCTTTGGGGGAGGAAAGGTACTGTATGACATACTCACCTAGTATATCTGTGTGCTTCAGTGTGTAAATTTCCATATCGGGAAAATGGGAAGATTGATTTAAGGAAAGGGCATGGATGGATATGTATGTACATCACTGTTTTCAATATCCCCTATCAAAGAAATTCACTTCTGAATGTGTGTGTCCTCAAAGTCGAGCGGGTTGTGAGGTGTCTGGCCAAGTGTCTGAGGCACTGGCAAAGCAGCAGTCAGGAGACGGGTATGTCCTACAGAGCACGGTCCTGGCTGTACCCTCTCCAGGGTACAACTGAACTGGGCTGGGCTGGGCTCTGTTTCTCCATGAACCAGCCAATGTCCCTCAGGATGGAGGTGCTCTGATAGACGCAGGAGTTGCCCTGCAGCACTGGGTAAGCAGATAGTGCAGAGAAAGGGCATACCGTGACAGGGCTGCCTGTGTGAATGAAGATGAAAACTTCACATTGACATTATGGACCTAGTGTGCTACTGAGCCATTGGAAACACTAGCACAAAATACGATTTAGTGGTGAAAACCTGCAGAGCATAAGGAAAATTAGGTGCTCAATAAACATTTGTTAACTGAAGGACTGAACAAATTCATGTTCTTAAAAATAATGCCTTCCAGTAGCTCTGGACCCACCACTACTGACTCCATTATGCATTTTGACCACACATTGGTATGAGGTGTTATGATAGCAGAGCGGTGACCAGTGGGGAATGGCATCTGGTGGGGAGGGGCATTTTCTAGGCTTAGGTCAAGTAACACGGCTTAGTGAGAACAAAGAGCTGGCGCGCTGGGAGACAAGGCAAGATGCAACATAGCTAAACTGTTCCTATTCCTTCCTTTAATGATCAGATACCTGGGGATGAGGGTGGGGCTTCCCTGGTGACTCAGAGGTAAAGAATCCACCTGTCAATGCAGGAAACAAGGGTTTGATCCTTAGGTTGGAAATATCCCCTGGAGAAGGAAATGGCAACCCACTCCAGTATTCTTGCCTGGAAAATGCAGAGGAAACTATGGGCTCTAGTCCATGGAGTTGCAAAGAGTCGGACATGATTTAGAGACTAAACAACAAAAAAAATTTGGGGGTGGGAGGAGCACCCTAAGGAGGATGGCACTGAACTTGGCTGTCTCTGCAAAGAGAAACCATGTCCAGCACAAAATCTCTTCAGTTGCTGGCTATGACTTAGCATCTCTTGTTGATTTTTTTTTTTTTTTTTTTTTGTCCTCAAAATTAAATGACAGAGTCACTGTGCGCTTGGAGCTTCCATGGGATAAATGTAGTGGTCAGTCTTTTGATAAATAGACTTTGAAATGCTCTACATATTCCTACAATGAGCTTTTATCCATTTGGCTAATTTTATTCTTTGTAAGGCACAAAAGACAGGGGAAAATGGCCCTGTGATTAGATCTGGCTCTGAGACTAGGAGAGGGAAGTGGAATTTGAGCCGCCCTACAAAGCATGAGCAAAGCATCCTTTGTACAAAAGGTAGAATCAGAGCATCAGGGGGTCCTGGGGCTGGGAGGGACCTTGGAACCCCTCTGGCCCTATGACTGTCAACATTAACCCTCTAGTCTGGGGCTCAGAGTCGCCTGGGGAAGTTTTAAATCGTGCACATGCCTGTTGTGCCAAATTGACCAGAATCTCTGGACAAAGAGCCTAGCCATTTGTATTTTTAAAAGTGCTCCCTGGGCTGGAAGTGGGTGGAGGGTAATACAATAAAGCAAGCTTGCTCTCCCAATACCATGTTCAAAATCAGGCTCCACCACTTTTCTGCTTCTGATGCTTTTCTTACAAAAAGGGAGGAAAGTAGTGTGTATCTCATACAGTTGTTGTGACCAGTATGTGTGATCATCCCTGTGGGTTTTTCAGAGCAGAGTCTAGCAGTAAGTGTCCACCATGACAAAGACCAGGGCGAGGAGGAAGGCTAAGTCAGCAAACCAATGACCCAACCCAGCTGCCCTCTCAGCCCAGAAGGGCCTTTCTTGGTATCCTTTTCTCCTTTGAACAGCCTGGCCATTGGAAGGGGTGCCCTGATCTGATCTTACGTAGCTCTGCGTCTGGACACAGTTGCCAGCTGACCCTGGTCCTCGTCCTTACGTCATCTGTAGTCTGGGTCCTGGGCAGCACTGGCTTTGGTCCAGTAGACCCTAAGAGCAGGAGTTCAAGCTGCAGGTCCTCCCGGGCCACTGCGGAGGGCTGTTTGTCCCAGGACAGCTCGGTCACACCTCAAAGCAGAACTTTCACTGATTTTAACCTTTTCTCTGATTTTAACCTACAAGGGTGTCTTCCTACCCTGGTGTCTTATTCAAGTTTTCCCTCAGCCAAGCCATGCCAAATGACGGGTGGATGCGAATGAATACCTGCTGTGGGAGGAAAGCGCACACCTTCCAGGCTGCAGCTCTTGATGAGCAGTGCACACATTTGCTGAGGAATCAGGACATAAAAACAAATGTGGCAATGTCATCAGATGAACAATTCCAGCATTTAACCAAATGTTAACTATCTCAGGCCAATCCAACCAGCAGTTAAAGTATCCATCCTGAGTGTAAGACACAGAGTTGGGTGCCAGGAGGGAGGCCATGGTGACTTGGCCCAGAGACAGGGCCCAGAGACAGAGGCAGGCGTGCCTGTGCTTGGGAAAGGGCTGAAGGTGAAGTTCTTGCAGACTGGGTATAAATTGATGAGCTATAATCCAGGCCACCATCACAATCATGTCACCTGTAGTCTTCCCTGGACCCCGTGCTCACTAGGGCCCCATACTTGGTTTATGGTATTCCTGTTGCCATCTTGAAATTCTTAATAATCTTTAAATGAAGTGTTCTGTTTTCATTTTGCATTGGACTCTGCAAATTATGTAGCTGGTCCTGAATTGAATTGTAATGTACATGGCCTACTGACACCAACACTGTCCTTCCTGCCCCTCTTGCTCCACCCTCAGTGCCCCAAACCACACATCTCCCTGGCTCTGGGGACGGATGAACAATGAAACCTGAGCACCTCAGGTGGCTACCACCATGAGCCCTGCTGCTGGTTGTCAAAGGATCTGTGTTTTGCTAAATTTGCCCCAAAGTTGCACAAGAAGAGCCCCACACTCCTATATGTGTATGCATTTATACACACACACACTCATCTGGAAACTCATACCTTGGCCAGGAGAAAACTCTGCTTTTTCTATCCCCTCAGCTACCCTGAGAGGTTTAGGAAGCTTTTCTCTGTCTTTTTGGAAAAAGATGAGGATGAGTCAGGATTTTGCCCCAAGCCCCAGCCCCCTGAAGTCTAGTTCTGAGACCCAGCATCAAGGAACATGTCACGATTTTGATGGCTATTCATCTTGAGTTTTCATATCGATCTTCTCTGTGTTCTGAGGTGGCAGACCAGGCAACTATGCACATTTTATGGAGGAGAACAGTGAAGATCTGAAAACAAGTGGTTGTTTGCTTTCCCCAGTGCTCTGCTCAGCTGAAGACTGAGGGAAAGGAACAAAAATTCCACTCACAATCTGTCGTGGTTGTCACTTCCATGCCCTTCTCGGGTGGAGCACTGTGCTAACAGCCCCCTTTGGAAGGAGAGGTCTGCACATTGCGAGGTGGTAAGGAGGGCTGCTGGGAGACACTGGAAGGGGTTAGCTCCCTGTCAGGAATCTCCACTGGAATATGAAGGAGAAAGGGATTCTGAAAATAACTTCAGGCCTGGATGACTGGGCTCAGCAACCTTGCCCTCCAGCAGCAGCTCCTTCCTGCCAAGCACACCCTCTGAAGTCCTTAGAGCATTAGCAGACAAAACCAGTCACCTCTGGAGATCAGAGATGCACAGAGAGGCACAGAATTCCACTGTTACAGAACTTTAAGAATTTCACCAGATCCCTTAGAGAGACCACTTGGAAATCCTACTACCCATCAGCTTTCCATGCCCCGAGGGCTCTGTTGGGCAATTGAGGCCCAGGGCCCAGTGGTTTGGACCAGAGGCATGTACCTAATTCTACTGGGTCAGTCTTTCCCCTGAGTTTGTAACCTGGATCTGAGGTTCTGGTAGACTGGTGGTCCTGAAGTGCTGAGAACATCTAGAGGGTGGCCCAACCCTCTTCTACCACATGGATATGGAAGGAGAGAAAATCCTTTAGTGGAGGGAACAGATGGAAGCTGAAAGGGGACCTGTAGCCCTAGAAAGATGGAGAGTGCACTTATCCTCCTGGTCCCTTCTGCTTCTAGGAGACTCTTCCCCCAGAATGATGCCCACCTGGGATCACCCTCTAGGCTGCTTGTGCACAGTGGTGTGCAAGGCACAATCATGGGGCCCACGAGTGATGACTACAGAGAGTCACCTCCTCTGGGTTTTTTCCTGCCTCATCAGACAGCTCTTCTGTTTTGCATTGTTCTGACCCATGTGCTCAATATATACCCTTCCTTCAATTTCCACAACAAATTACTCAGACATTCTGGGCACTTGATTTCCTGAAATTATTTTGGTGAGTTAATATGAGTGCATGGACAAGCAGAGGACAAATTTTGTATTGATGCCCTTGTCCCTAAGAGAGACGTGGTCACTTCATGGAATACTGTGCCAGCACCGGCTCCATCAGCCAGCTGTCACCCTCCTCCCATCCCCAAGCGACTGATCAGTTAGGGGCAATGATCAAGCTGTCTCCAGGCTATCTTGTCTCTGAACACCCCAACTCCTCAGAGTCTCACCTTCCCTACAAAGTTTCATGGAAGAACTTTGAATCCAATGGCGGTGGCCTTTGGGAGAGGAATCCACTGGGGGTGGGGGGTGGGGGATACCCCAGCATCCCTGCTTGTGACACAGTCAGACCTAGAATTCGGGCATCCTGTCCCTCAAGGCTACTTCAAGGTGACCCTAGTAAGAAACCCAACACCCCACCATGACAGATCCAGTGTCTGGCACCCAAGTAAGTGCATATTTTTGTCACTCTCAAATGCACATTTTTGATGCATTTTGATGCATTTTTGAGATATTCCATAAAATTTAACAATTTAAAATGTACAGTTTCATAAGTTTTGTACAGGTTTATAGTAACACAATGGCCACATAATCAAGACTTCAAAAATGTCCATCACCCCCAAGTTCTCTTGTGTAGCTGATTATGAGCCCTACATAACTATTGGTCTGCTTTCTGTTGCTATGGAATTTCAAATAAATGAAATCAGACAGAATGTATTGTTTTCTGCCTGACTTTCATGCAGCATAATACTTTTGGGCTCATCCAAGTGATAATAAGTATCAGTACTTCTTTCTTTTTCACTCATTGCTAAGAACTATTTCATTGTATGGATATACCACAGTTTGTTTATCCACTTGCCGGTTGGTGGATATTTGAGTTATTTCCAGTGTTAGGCTATTATGAATAAAGCTACTAAGAATACTTGCACACATGTCTTCACATGGGCATATGTTTCATTTCTCTTAGGAAATAAATATCTAGGAGTGGAATTTCTGGGTCATAAGGTACATAGGTATTCAATTTTATAAGAAACTGCCAAGTTGTTTTCCAAGTGGCTGAACCATTTTGCTTTCTCACCTTCACTACGTGAGACTTATGATTGTCCCGTCTTTACTAACACTTGATAGTATCAGTTTTTGTATATTAGTTATTTTAATGGGTATACATCTCTTTTTTAATTTACATTTCCTGAATAACCAATGATATTAAACATTTTTTCAAACATGCATTTGCCTTCTTTGAATTTTCTTTGTTGAAGCACTTGTTGAAATCATTTGACCATATTTCAGCCAGGTTTTATGTTTTTTTGATTATTAAGTTATAAGAATTATTAATATATTCTTGCCTTTTTATTTTATTAGTGGTTTTCTCCAATGAAAAAGTTTTTAATTCTGATGAAGCTTAATTTTTGTTTTTCTTTTGGTTTATACCTTTTGTGCCATATCTAAGAAATTTTTGCCTAGCCCAAGGTCACAATTTTTTTTCTATTTTCTTCCCAGAAATTTTTGGTTTTATGCCTTACATTTGGTAATCCATTTTTTCCTTTTTCCTCTTTTTTTTTAAAAAATTTAATCTTTATTTTATATTGGAATTTAGTTGATTCACAATGTTGAGTAAGTTTCACGTGTACTGTACAGTAACTCTGTTACACTATCTCGCAATAGGCCTCCTTTCCACCATCCTTTCCTTCTCTCATCTTCCTTCTGGGGCACCCCCACTGACATAGTTAGAAAGAGCAATAATAACTTGCAAGAGACCAAGTAGGACCACTTAGAATCTTCAAACATCAAAGCTAGAAAGAATCAAAAATGTTATGAAACATGAATCCCTCGCTTGTAAAATCAGGAAAAAGAGGCCCAGAAAGTCTAAGACAATTGCTCAATGTCACAGCACCAGGAACTGGCAGAGAAGGGAACAGATCCCAGGTTTTCCCAATTGCCCATGGTGTTGTCTGATGCTCATTTCCCACCCAACAGCCTCCCTCTGTGGGCCTTCTCTGAACACCAGTGGCTCACCATTTCTTGGAACTTTACAGAACCACCTGGAGAAGGAGTGTTCTCAAGTAGAGTTTGACACAGACCTGGCTATGGAAGGAAAAAGACAGAAGGCTTGAGTTATGGGCACCGATCCCTTTCCAAAGTGGTCATCTGAAAATGCTCAGTCACCTGCTAATTGGCCCCACACTGTCACATATTTCAGGCCACGGAGATGTCCCATGATCCAGACTTCTATCAGACTCTTGTTCCTTCACCTGCGGCTGGTGCATGGCCCGCCGTGGTTGTAGACGGAGGGTGTAGCAAGTATAGACGCATTACACTGCAGCGGGAATGGACACTGTCCCCACATGCCTGCAGGGTCTAGGTTGGAGGAGTGACTACCAACCTTGCCTCCTGGTGCTGCTAGAGGCAGTACCCTAGGGGAGTGTGTTGTCCAAGAACATCCGCCCTGGCAGTGACATCACAGGCCAGCTTGTCTAACTCCATCCTTTGCAGATGGGGAAAGTGAGTACTGGAGGAGATGTGACGTGTTCCTAACATCACACAGCAAAGTTGCATCATGCACGTTTAAGTACAGAAATTCAACTCTGGACATCATTCAGTTCAGTTCAGTTGCTCAGTCCTGTCAGACTTTTTGTGACCCCATGGATTGCAGCATGCCAGGCCTCCCTGTCCATCACCAATTCCCAGTGCTTGCTCAAACTCATGTCCATCGAGTCGGTGATGCCATCCAACCATCTCATCCTTTGTTATCCCCTTTTTCTTCTGCCTTAAATCTTTCCCAGCATCAGGGTCTTTTCCAATGAGCCAGTTCTTTGCATCAGGTGGCCAAAGTATTGGAGTTTCAGCTTCAGCATCAGTCCTTCCAGTGAATATTCAGGAATGATCTCCTTTAGGATTGACTGGTTGGATCCCCTCACAGTCCAAGGGACTCTCAAGAGTCGTCTCCAACACCACAGTTCAAAAGCATCAGTTCTTCGGTGCTCAGCTTCCTTTATCGTCCAACTCTCACATCCATACATAACTACTGGAAAAACCATGGGTTTGAGTAAATCGACCTTTGTTGGCAAAGTAATGTCTCTGCTTTTGAATATGCTATCTAGGTTGGTCATAACTTTTCTTCCAAGGAGCAAGTGTCTTTCAATTTCATGGCTGCAGTCACCATCTGCAGTGATTTTGGAGCCCCCCAAAATAATGTCAGCCACTGTTTACACTGTTTCCCCATCTATTTGCCATGAAGTGATGGGACCAGTTGTCATGATCTTTTCAACATTCAGTTTTCTGAATGTTGAGTTTTAAGCCAACTTTTTCACTCTCCTCTCTCACTTTCATCAAGAGGCTCTTTTTATTTCATCAAGAGCAGTGGCTGTGCAGCACTGGAGTGGCGGAGAGGAGATACCCCACATCCAAGGTCAGAGAAACCCCAGTAAGATGGGAGGTGCTGAGGGAAGGCATTAGAGAGTAGACAGACTGAAACCACAATCACAGAAATCTAACCAATCTAATCACCTGGACCACAGCCTTGTCTAACTCAATGAAACTATGAGCCATACTGTGTAGGGCCACCCAAAATGGACAGGTCATGATGGACAGTTCTGACAAAATGTGGTCCACCAGAGAAGGGAATGGCAAATCACTTCAGTATTCTTGCTTTGAGAAGCCCATGAACAGTATGAAAAGTCAAAAAGATAGGACACTGAGAGATGAATTCCCCAGGTCGGTACATGCCCAACATGCTACTGGAGATCAGTGGAGAAATAACTCCAGAAAGAATGAAGAGACGGAGCCAAAGCAAGATTGAAGGCGGGAGGAGAAGGGGACGACAGAGGATGAGATGGTTGGATGGCATCACCGACTCAATGGACATAAGTTTGGGTAAACTCTGGGAGTTGGTGATGGACAGGGAGGCCTGGTGTGCTGCAGTCCATGGGGTCACAAAAAGTCTGACACGACTGAGTGACTGAACTGAACTGAACTGAAGAGGCTCTTTAGTTCTTTGCTTTCTGCCATAAGGGGGGTGTCATCTGCATATCTGAGGTTATTGATATTTCTCTCAGCAATCTTGATTCCAGCTTGTGCTTCATCCAGCCTGGCATTTCTCATGATGTACTCTGCATATAAATTAAATAAGCAGGGTGAGAATATACAGCCTTGACGTACTCCTTTTCCTATTTGGAACCAGTCTGTTGTTCCATGTCCAGTTCTCACTGTTGTTTCCCGACCTGCATACAGGTTTCTCAAGAGGCAGGTCAGGTGGTCTGGTATTCCCATCTCTTTAAGAATTTTGCACAGTTTATTGTGATCCACACAGTCAAAGGCTTTGGCATAGTCAATAAAGCCGATTTTTTTTTTTTTTTTTTTTTTTGGAACTCTCTCACTTTTCAATGATCCAGCGGATGTTGGCAATTTTATCTCTGGTTCCTCTGCCTTTTCTAAATCCAGCTTGAACATCTGGAAGTTCACGGTTCACATACTGTTGAAGCCTGGCTTGTAGAATTTTGAGCATTACTTTGCTAGTGTGTGAGATGAGTGCAATTGTGCTGTAGTTTGAGCATTCTTTGGCATTGCCTTTCTTTGGGATTCGAATGAAAACTACGAATTCTTTCCTTTTGTTTGATGAGACAAAATAAAAATTATATTTTAATGTGTACTCTTTATTATATATTTCACAGTTGTATTGGAGTTACCACATAGAAATTACTGAATTAATGTTATCTTCAGAAATCCACATATACTGTGCTTTGCAGCTGATTTAAATTATATGTAGCCAAAATAACACTTGAAATGGCATTTTCATCTTACCTAACCCTTTGTGAAGGATGTGACTCTGTGTAGTTGTTTAAATTGGGCAGGAGGGAGGGGAATCTTGACTCCTAATTAAGCACTCTTTCCTCAGCATCAATCTGCCTTTATCTTTCAGAGAAGTGTCTAATTTTTGTCTGTTTGCCCCTCTCCAAGAAAAACAGGGGGAGGAGGGTGCAGGTTGGTGCTTTGACCAGAAAGTTTGGAGACAGAGGGAAATGCAAACAGCAGATGTCCAAGAAATGGAGTTTCTGATGGACTCAACAATAAGGGCTTAACCTGCAAAGCACCTCCCTCACCCAACTCCCAGCCCACCAGGGCTGCAGTTCAGCTCCTGGGGCTGAGAACAGCCTTTGCCATATCTCTTTAACGCTGGGTCTTCCTCTGGGTTCCTCGTCTCTCGGGGAAGTGACTGTGTACCGGGAGACTGTAATTGGCAGGCTGTGACACTCCTGTCTGCAAGTGTCTCTCTAAGAGCAGCACATTTCAGCCTTTATCTGGTGATGGCTGCTACCTGAGAAAGGCCCTGGGCCATCTCAAAGGGCTTGTAGCAGTTAATTGTGCCTGTTAGGACCAGCAATTAGCTGGGAACTATGGACTTCGAAGCTCCAACACCCACCAGCTTTCAGCTCCTTTCTCTCCCTTTCACTTAACTAGCCGAGCCTAATAGAGGCAGTGAAGGACAGGTAGGGGCGACGCAGTCAGGTCGGGGGGCGGGGGCTAGCCGGGTCTTCATCAGCGCCGCCCCCTCTGAATCCTACACTCCACCGCCGCTCCCCCACCCCGCCCCAGAGAACTGCAAGGAGAAGCGGGCACCAGATGCCGATCTCGTGCCATAAATACTCCCTGTTTATTGCAGGACTGGGGCTGGAGGCTTATTAATCGGTATTGGGAGTCATGCTGCCCCTGTTTGTACAGTTTAAGTGTGAGTTGGAAGATGACAATAAAAAACTAATTAGGCCCAGGTCATAAAGGGGACCACACATGCATGGTATCTGCTGGTTACTATGGGCACACAATGGTTTCGGTGGAAACGCGAGGCAGAACATCTGAAAATTAAGACAATAAATCAGTTCCATTGAATAAAAGCCATGCATTTACCCATTAATTAAGGATAATGGTATCCTATAAGCTTTTGTGTACCATAGGTAATTATTACACCTTACTGTAATAATAGACATTGAAGATTAAAAATTTCTTTACAGGTATTTGACTAACACACTCTCCTATGTTTCTAGAAAGAACTAAAGGTGTGTACCCAATCCTGCATTCAGGCTCCATGACCATTTTGGTCTGGTTACTTAGTCCTAATTACTGGGTGTTCCTCCCTGCTGGTCAAGTGAATCTCCATCCCAGGGACAGGGACACAGCCTAGTGTAGTAATTTGTGTTTTATTTTGTTTACCTAACCACCATCCTATCCCCTTTTTAACAAAGCAGAAGGGGGAGGAGAGAGATGACCATTGTTCCCCTGTTTGCAGTCTTGGGATGGTCAATTAAGGCGGGCATGCCATCAAGGCTCAGCTAAGGAAGTTCTCTGTCCCAGATTTTGGAATCTGAGCAGTGAAATAGAAGAACAAAGACAAGACTATCAGTGGGATTCTGTGTTGGAGACCTCTAAGACTTTCCTTAGTCATCCTTGGTGGTAAGTGAAATAACAGGCATCCAAAGGCATTCACACCCTAATCTCTAGAATTTAAGAATATGTTACTTTATGTGGCAAAGACACTTTGCAATGATGATTAAGGGTATAGATTTCGTGATGGGAAATTAGCTTGAATTGTCCAGGTGTATATGGTATAATGGTGAGTTCTTAAAAGAACAGCATGTTTCCTAGGTGGGTCAGAAAAAGAGATGATGATAAAAGAAGTGCTAGAGATGAGACATGAGCAGGACTCGGCCACCATTCTTGACCATTCTTGAAGCCGGAGAAGGCAGTGAAGCATATTGTCCATCCGCTAGAGCAGGGGTCTCCAACCTCCAGGATCTAATGCCTGATGATCTGAGTTGGAGCTGATTTAATAATAATAGAAATAAAGTGCGCAATAAATGTAATGTGCTTGAATCATCTCAGAACCATTCACGCCCCCCCCCCCCCCACCACTTGGCCCATGGAAAAATTGTCTTCCACAAAACTAACTGGCCCCTGGTACCAAAAAGTTTGGGGACCACTGCCCTAGAGCCTCCAAAAAGAAAGGTAGCCCTCTCAACACTATGAATTTAGTCTGGTAAAATCTGTATCAGGTCTATAAAACTGTAAAATCATAAATTTGTTTTTTTTAAGCCATTGAATGTATTTGTTACAGCCACTGAATGTATTTGTTACAGCAGCAATAGAAACATAATGCACCCTTTGAGTCTATGTCCTCCATTCTAACCAGCATCTTTCTGTTGCTTTTAACCAGCCCTCAGTTCAGTTCAGTCGCTCAGTTGTGTTTGACTCTTTATGACCCCGTGGACTGCAGCACGCCAGGCCTCCCTGTCCATCACCAACTCCCGGAGCTTACTCAAACTCATGTCCATTGAATCAGTGATGCCATCCAACCATCTCATCCTCTGTCATCCCCTTTCCTCCTGCCTTCAATCTTTCCCAGCATCAGGGTCTTTTCCAATGAGTCAGTTCTTCACATCAGGAAGGCAAATTATTGGAGTTTCAGCTTCAGCATCAGTCCTTCCAATGAATATTCAGGACTGATTTCCTTTAGGATTGACTGGTTGTATCTTCTTGCAGTCCAAGGGACTCTCAAGAATCTTCTCCAACACCACAGTTCAAAAGCATCAATTCTTCAGTGCTCAGCTTTCTTTATAGTCCAACTGTCACATCCATACCTGACTACTGGAAAAACCATAGCTTTGACTAGACGGACCCTTGTTGGCAAAGTAATGTCTCTGCTTTTTAATATGCTGTCTAGGTTGGTTAAAGCTTTTCTTCCAAGGAGCAAGCATCTTTTAGTTTCATGGCCGCAGTTACCATCTCCAGTGATTTTGGAGCCTGAGGAAATAAAGTCTGCTGCTGTTTCCACTGTTTCCCCATCTATTTGCCATGAAGTGATGGGACCAGATGTCATGATCTTAGTTTTCTGAATGTTGAGTTTTAAGTGAACTTTTTCACTCTCCTCTTTCAGTTTCATCAAGAAGCTCTTTAGCTCTTCTTTGCTTTCTGCCATAAGGGGGGTGTCATCTGCATATCTGAGGTTATTGATATTTCTCCCAGCAATCTTGAATCCAGCTTGTGCTTCATCCAGCCTGGCATTTCTCATGATGTACTCTGCATATAAATTAAATAAGCAGGATGTCAATATACAGCCTTGATGTACTCCTTTCCCTATTTGGAGCCAATCTGTTGTTCTATGTCCAGTTCTCACTGTTGCTTCCTGACCTTCATACACATTCTCAGGAGGCAGGTCAGGTAGTCTGGTATTCCCATCTCTTTAAGAATTTTCCACAGTCTGTTGTTATCCATATAGTCAAAGGCTTTGGCATAGTCAATAAAGCAGAAGTAGATGTTTTCCTGGAACTCTCTTACTTTTTAAATGATCCATCGGATGTTGGCAATTTGATCTCTGGTTCCTCTGCCTTTTCTAAATCCAGCTTGAACATCTAGAAGTTCATGGTTCAGGTACTGTTAAAGCCTGGCTTGGAGAATTTCAAGCCTTACTTTGCTAGTGTGTGAGATGAGTGCAATTGTGCGGTAGTTTGAGCATTCTTTGGCATTGCCTTTCTTTGGGATTGGAATGAAAACTAACCTTTTCCAGTCCTGTGGTCACTGCTGAGTTTTCCAAATTTGCTGGCATATTGAGTGCAGCACTTTCACAGCATCATCTTTTAGGATTTGAAATAGCTCAACCAGCCCTCGGGGAACTGGAAAAAGCAACTTTGCCTTCTTAGGCCCTCAAGCAAATATGGATGGGCCTTCTCCAAAAGCTACAGGATTTAGACAGGTTTCTGACTTAGCAAATGCAATGGCGCTGGAAACAAAAAGAAACTACCTATTCTAGCTCCCTGTTTCCAGCGACAAACCACACCCTAAACCATTCACACTTACACAACCTAAGCTGGGAAGATTCCCCTCCTCCACCCCTCTTCCTCCTTAAACCTATCCTTAATCTTTCGTTCTCAAAATATGAACACCTGGGTCTCCCAACCCAAGTGACACCACCTCAAAATCTCATTCAGTTCTTCTGGGAAAGGACAGAAATGTGATTTTTTTTTTTCCAAAGCTCACCTGAGGATTCTGATGCCTGTGGAGTTCTGATGCTGGAGAGAACCACTGGTCTAATTCAAATCCCTCATTTTCTGATAAAGGCATCGAGACTTAAATAAGCGTCCTTCCCAATGGTCCCACAGCTGAGCAGTGATAGAGAATGCTGGGATTCCAGCTCCGCTTACATACTTGTCCCATGACCAGGGCTGCTGTGCACCTCAGGGCATTACTGCAGTCAGTGCACCCCCCACCCCATGACATTTTCTGGCAATCTTTGTTTTTTAATTGGAGCAGTTCATTCCTTTATGGTTTACTGTTATCATGTCATATTTGGATTTAAATCTGCCATTTCCACTGTGTGTGTTTGATTAGTTTTACCCACTTTATGCTCCTTTTTTTAATCTTTGGATTACTGCTCCCAATGTTTCCTCTGTTACTTTGGAAGTTATATACTCACTTACTATTATTTTTTACATACCCTAGTGCAGTGGTTTTCAACTAGAGAGGTTCCCCTCACCATAAGGGAAGCTTGGCAATGTCTGGAGACAAGTTTGGATGTCACAATTATGGCAGGAGAGTTTGGGGAGAGTGTTGTGTACTAGTCAGGATTCTCTAGACAAACAGAGGTAATAGGATATAATATATACATAGATATATATATATACACATATATATCTATAATATATATATATATTCTGGAGAAGGAAATGGCAATCCACTCCAGTACCCTTGCCTGGAAAATCCCACAGACAGAGGAGCCTGGCATGCTACAGTCCACGGGGTCACAAAGAGTCGGACACGACTGAGTGACTTCACTTTCATATATATATATATATATATATATATATATACACACATATATATGTATACGTCGCTATATCTATCTATCTATAGAAATACATACACCCACCCACCCACCCACACACACACACACACACACACAGACACACACACACACATATATATATACATCTCCAAGCTTACCTCAGAGAGATTACAGGCTTGGTTTCAGACCACTGCAATAAAGTGAGTCATACAATTTATTTTTTTGTTTCCCAGTGCAAGCTATGTTTACTCTATACTGTACTATATTAAGTGTGTGATTGTACTATAGCTAAAAAAATTTCTACATACCTTAACTGAAAATTACTTTATTTCTAATAAATGCTAACCATCATCTGACAACACAAGTTTGCCACAAACCTTCAGTTTGTAAAACAGATAATACCTGTGAAGAACAATAAAGTGAAGCACAATAAAACAAAGTATGCCTATATGTATATATTTATATATATATATATACATGGAAATTTATGATAAGACATTGGCTCATGCAGTTGTGGAGGCTAAGAAGTCCCACCATCTTCCGACTGCAAGCTAGAGACCTAGGAAAGCTGGGGGTGTAGTTTGAAGGCCTCAGAACCAGGAGTGAAAAGGGCAGGCAGAGATGAGTACCTCAGCTCCATCAGTCAGGAAAAGAGAGCACATCTTTCTTTCCTCCACGTTATGGGTCGATTCACTGCCCACCCATCCTGGGGACAACAATCCACTTTACTCAGTCTACCAATTCAAATGCAAATATCTTTGGAAACACGCTCGCAGACATACCTAGAAATGATGCTCAACCAGATATCTGGGAATCCCATGATCCAATCACTTTGTCACATAAAATTAATCATCTATCACAGATTGGTAATGCTAGTTAGTGGAAGTCAGAATCGCTGATAAACAGTCTGCTGTATGCAGAACGGTCTCCCACAGCTAAGAACATATGAGCCCACATGACACAGGCTAAGGCTGAGAAGCCCTGCCCCAGTGATGACAGCTTTCATCCTCGACTTATCAAAACCCAGGGTCAGTTAGGTAACTCTACCTGCTTTCTAGAAAATGCAATAGCATACCTTCCTTCCTTTGTCCAGCTTCAACTCATTTACCGTTGGTTGGGCATTCTCTCTACATTTTAAATGCCACAAAATATCTTTGTTCTTGTCTGACATAGCCAATTCTTCATTTAGCTTTGCCCCAGCACTCTTCTTTCCTTCCTGCATCTCTGACCTTCCATCTGGAATCCTTTTCCTTCTACCTAAACAATTTCCTTTTCTATGTCTTATAATGCATATCTGGTAGTGAGTTCTCCCAGCTTTTGTTTGTCTCAAAATGTCTTTATTGCATTTTGTTTGTGCTTTTCTGATATTAGTATATTTATCAATGTCTACATAGAGAAAACTCTGCTCCCCAAGAATAAAAGAAAGCATTATTTTATCACAACCACAGTACCATTATCACATGTAAGAGATTAACAATGGTTTAATGATATCTGAAATGGCAACCCACTCCAGTATTCTTGCCTGAAGAATCCCATGGATAGAGGAGCCTGGCTGGCTATAGTCCACAGGGTCGCAAAGAGTCAGACACGACTGAGCGATTCACTCACTCACTCACTCAAAATAGAGCTGATATTCAAATTTCCATGGGCTTGCCTTGTGGCTCAGCCGGTAAAGAATCCGCCTGCAGTGCAGGAGACCTGTGTTTGATCCCTGGGTTGGGAAGATTCCCTGGAGAAGGGAAAGGCTACCACTCCAGTATTCTAGCCTGGAGAATTCCATGGATTGTATAGTCCATGGGGTGGCAAAGAGTCAGACACGACTAACTTTCAGTTCAGTTCAGTCGCTCAGTCGTGTCCGACTCTTTGCAACCCCATGAATCACAGCACGCCAGGCATCCCTGTTCATCACCATCTCCCGGAGTTCACTCAGACTCACGTCCATCGAGTCCGTGATGCCATCCAGCCATCTCATCCTCGGTCGTCCCCTTCTCCTCCTGCCCCCAATCCCTCCCAGCATCAGAGTCTTTTCCAATGAGTCAACTCTTCGCATGAGGTGGCCAAGGTACTGGAGTTTCAGCTTTAGCATCATTCCTTCCAAAGAAATCCCAGGGCTGATCTCCTTCAGAATGGACTGGCTGGATCTCCTTGCAGTCCAAGGGACTCTCAAGAGTCTTCTCCAACACCACAGTTCAAAAGCATCAATTCTTTGGCGCTCAGACTTCTTCACAGTCCAACTCTCACATCCATACATGACCACTGGAAAAACCATAGCCTTGACCAGACGGACCTTAGTCGGCAAAGTAATGTCTCTGCTTTTGAATACGCTATCTAGGTTGGTCATAACTTTTCTTCCAAGGAGTAAGCGTCTTTTAATTTCATGGCTGCAGTCACCATCTGCAGTGATTTAGGAGCCCCCAAAAATAGTCTGACACTGTTTCCACTGTTTCCCCATCTATTTGCCATGAAGTGATGGGACCGGATGCCATGATCTTCGTTTTCTGAATGTTGAGCTTTAGGCCAACTTTTTTGCTCTCCTCTTTCACTTTCATCAAGAGGCTTTTTAATTCCTCTTCACTTTCTGCCATAAGGGTGGTGTCATCTGCATATCTGAGGTTATTGATATTTCTCCCAGTAATCTTGATTCCAGCTTGTGTTTCTTCCAGTCCAGCGTTTCTCATGATGTACTCTGCATAGAAGTTAAATAAGCAGGGTGACAATATACAGCCTTGACGTAGTCCTTTTCCTATTTGGAGCCAGTCTGTTGTTCCATGTCCAGTTCTAACTGTTGCTTTCTGACCTGCATACAGATTTCTCAAGAGGCAGGTCAGGTGGTCTGGTACTCCCATCTCTTTCAGAATTTTCCACAGTTTATTGTGATCCACACAGTCAAAGGCTTTGGCATAGTCAATAAAGCAGAAATAGATGTTTTTCTGGAACTCTCTTGCTTTTTCCATGATCCAGTGGATGTTGGCAATTTGATCTCTTGTTCCTCTGTCTTTTCTAAAATCAGCTTGAACATCAGGGAGTTCACGGTTCACGTATTGCTGAAGCCTGGCTTGGAGGATTTTGAGCATTACTTTACTAGCATGTGAGATGAGTGCAATTGTGTGGTAGTTTGAGCATTCTTTAGCGTTGCCTTTCTTTGGAATTGGAATGAAAACTGACCTTTTTCCAGTCCTGTGGCCACTGCTGAGTTTTCCAAATTTGCTGGCATATTGAGTGCAGCACTTTCACAGCATCATCTTTCAGGATTTGAAACAGCTCAATTGGAATTCCATCACTTCTACTAGCTTTGTTTGTAGTGATGCTTTCTAAGGCCCACTTAACTTCACATTCCAAGATGTCTGGTTCTAGATTAGTGATCACATCATCATGACTATCTGGGTTGTGAAGATCTTTTTTGCACACTATTATAAAGTTTCCATAGTTGCCCCCAAGATGATTGCATCCTTTTATAATGATTCATTTGGTTATTTTATCTCTTCAGTCTTTTTCAGTCTAGAATTCTGTTTATTTATTTTTAAAATTATTGTTATTACTTTTAGTCTTTCATGACAGTGTCATTTTAGAAGAATCAGGCTGTGTGTCTGGTAGAGCATCGCCCATGCTGGATTTATCTGGTCATTTCTTCATGACTTGATGCAGATTCACTATTCTGTCAAGGATATTACACATGAGCCATATGTACTTATTGTCACATATCACAAGGCACATAGTGTCAGGCTGTCCTACTAGTGAAGGTCACTTAATGAAGGTGGTGACTTCCAGGTATCTTTCATGTAAAGATTTTTCTTTGGTAGAAGTAGGCTATAAGAAACAAATGCCTGTCTCCCTTTGTAATCAGTAAGATGTATTCTTCTTTGGGACTGTGACATATCATCATCCCTAGCAACATTTACCCAGATATTTAGCATCCTATCCTGACTCTTGCCTCTCTCACTTATTGCACTGGAGATTGCAAATGATTTTCTAATTTTATAATCCCTCTATATTGATTAATTGGCATTCTACTGAGATGAAGAGCACTGAACACTATCTTGCTGTTTGGAAAAGAAAGAAATTCCAAGCTCACATTGTACTTGCTTTGTCCAGATCTGTGATTAACAATTTTCAAAGCATCCCTGGTTTCCTTTAGTGGAAAATGGTACCTAGAAACCAAAATCTGGGCTATAGATGTGCTCTTCCCTAACTGGTTGCTATTGCTTCTAACTCCTTTTAGGGGAAATAGTTAGGATATATACATATTTTTTCTCAAACCTCTAAGTTCATACTGGTAAGCTCCAGTTCAGTAGAATATTGATTTCCCACTTACATTTCCCTCCTCCCACAAAGAAAACCAGTTTGCAAAAACATATTTGTACAATTTCCTAATTTTGTAATGCACAAAATGCTTTCAGATTATACACTAAAACCACCACCACCTACAAACCTCCTAAATAAAGATTGACATTCCTTTGGAAAAAAAAAAAACTTAAATATATACATACATGTATGTATTTTTAAACTACATCTCTATAGGAATGTATGATTAGAGTTCTGTGTTCAAAAGTTGCTTAACATTTTTCTTTTCGTGGTTATGTTATCAATATTATCAATTGAAGTTACAGTTTAGTTAATTTATTTCTGTGTATATGTATTTTCAGGCTTCTCTGGTGACTAAGTGGTAAAGAATCCTCCTGACAATGCAGGAGACTCGGGTTTGATCTTTGGGTCAGGACAATCCCCTGCGGAAGGGTGGCAGCCCATTCGAGTATTTTTGCCTGGGAAATCCCATGGACAGAGGAGCTTGGCAGCCTACAGTCCATGGGGTCACAAAAGAGTCAGTCATGACTTAGCAATTGAACAACAACAAAACCACAAATATATGTTTTCACATTTGTCTGTATCCTTTTGATACTATTTTATTTTGCATACATAAAATATTTACAAAATACAAAAATGTGGTTCAAAATTCAAAGCTGTTGTTCAACATTCAAAACCAAGTTTCAAAATTCAAATCTATGTAAAAAGATATTCTCAGGGAAGTCTCACTTGCATAAATATTACCCCATCCCACTCCTACTCATCTCCAGAGGAAAATTTTTCATTAGTTTTTGGTATATCATTCTGTAATTCCTGCTGCAAAAATAAGTATATATGTATGTATGCATATACATGCATGTTATTACATTCATTTATATAACATTACTATAATAACATATACATATTATTTCACAATCTTTTAAATATAAAAGATATCATATTCTCTATATATCTTATCCTTGCACTTGATAAAACATTCAGAGAAATATCACAATGTCACTATTTTTTCTTTCATTTTTTAAAAAATGAAACAAAGATGAATAGTTTTGATGGTAAAAGGCACACTTCACAAAGAAGATAGACATCATAAACCATTAGACACCTAACAACAAAGAAACAAAGATGCATAAAGAAAAATCAGAAGAAATATAAGGGAAAAGAAAAAAATGTATAATCATAGTGAGACATATTAATTTTCTCTGAGAATATTTTATCAATGCAGAAAAAATAAGAATAGGAGCATCTTGAATGATGCTACTAATAATTTAAATAAAATAGATTTATATTTATATTAATTTTTACTAATCTTATATCCTACAAAAATATATTTAAAATTTTGTATCTGATACACTGTTATTAGATGTTCAAAGGACATTTAGAAAAATTGGCAAAAAGATAAATGTTATTAAATTTCAGAAAGTAGAATTATTTTTTATTGTGATTCAGTTATATATATACATATATATTATTTTTGAAATTATTTTCCATTATAGACTATTATAAGATATTGATTATAATTCCCTGTGCTATACAGTAAAATATTGTTCTTTGATGCATGCCTATTTTTTAAAATTAGAAATCTAGCATTCTATTCATACTAAGTCAAACAAGTGAAATAGAAATATCAAATGTTTTAGTTAGGAAAAATTCATAAGTATTCTAAAATATATATATTATGCATATTATTTATGTGTGTATACAAAAGCTTTTCTACTATGCTTGATAAAGATTTGAGAAAGAATATCAGAACAAAAAAGAAGAGATGGAAAAATAGGAAAACATGAATGAAATGGGAACACTGAATAAGAAATTAAAAAATGAAATAAACTAGATAAAAGTAAAAGATCCGGATATAGTCCAGTTGTTTTTAAACGTGACTGTTCATTAGAAACTTATCAGGAGCTCTGGCAATGAAAGGAAGTAATTCCTGGGCATTTGTATTTATCAAAGTATTCCAAGATAATTCTGATATGCATTTGGATTTTAAAAAGTGATTGCAGGTTTTCCTGTTTGAATGGTAGTTTTGATGATATATAATTCTATTATTTTCCAGTTAACCAGTCATGATACAATGGTATTAAGTGAGTAATAGTTACAAAATCACCATAGCAAAAGACGTTTATCAGTTTTCACAATCAATAGCCAGACAAAAAATAAGATTGTTATACTTGCAAGCCATAATGGGAACATGATTAACTTAACAATATAAAATAGTCACATACAATTCGAGGGGGGCTGCAGTCAAGCAGCATTATGTGGTAAGTGGAAGTGCATACATGCACAAGTTTCATCCACCCAGCCAGTCTATGTCTTTTGGTTGGTGCATTTAATCCATTTACATTTAAGGTAATTATCAATATGTATGATCTTATTACCATTTTCTTAATTGCTTTGGGTTTATTTTCTGTAGGTAAGTCTTTTCCTTCTCTTGTGTTTTCTGTCTAGAGAAGTTTCTTAAGCATTTGTTGTAAAGCTGTTTTAGTGGAGCTGACTTCTCTTAACATTTTCTTGTCTGGAAAGCTTTCGATTTCTCCATCAAATCAGAAGGAGAGTCTTGCTGGGTAGACTATTCTTGGTTGTAGATTCTTCCCTTTCATCACTTTAAATATATCACGCCATTCCCTTCTGGCTTGCAGACTTTCTGTTGAGAAATCAGCTGATAGCCTGATGGGAGTTCCCTTGCATTTTATTTGTCATTTTTCCCTTATTGCTTTTAATATTTTATCTCGGTCTCTAATTTTTGTTAGTGTGATTAATATGTGTTCCTCCTTGGGTTTATCCTTCCTGGGACTCTCTGTGATTCCTGAGCTTGATTGACTATCTTTTTTCCCATGTTTGGGAGGTTTCCAGCTATTATCTCTTAAAATATTTTCTCAAGTCCTTACTGTGTTTCTTCTGCCGGGACCCCTTTAATGTGAATGTTGGTGCATTCAGTGTTGTCCCAGAGGTCTCTTAGGGTGTCTTCCCTTTTTTTCATTCTTTTTTTCTATGGTTTGTTCTGTGGCAGTGATTGCCACCATTCTGTCCTCCAGGCCATTTACCCATTCTTCCGCCCCAGTTATTCTGATACAGATTCCTTCTCATGTATTCATCCCTGTTTGTTCTTTAGTTCTTCTAGTTCTTCTGTAAACAGTTCTTGCATCGGCTCAGCCTTTGTCTCCATTCATTTCCTGAGATCCTGCATCATCTTCACTATCATTATTCTGATTTCTTTTTCTGAAATGTTGCCTATCTCCACTTCATCTAGTTATCTTTCTGGGATTTTATCTTGTCCCTTCATTTGGGATGTAACTTTCTGCTTTTTCGTGCTTATTAAATAACTAGCTGTAGTGTGGTTTTGTTTTAGCCGCTGAGACTGTGCTTCTTCTTGCTTTTTTTGTCTGCCCTCTGATGGATGAGGTGAAGAGGCTTATGCAAGTTTCCTGATGGGAGGGACTGGTGGTGGGGAAAGCTGGGTCTTGCTTTGGTGGGCAGGGCCTTGCTCAGTTACTCAGTAAAACTTTAACCTGATTATCTGCTGATGAGTGAAGTTGGACCCTTTCCCTGGTATTTTTATGGCCTGAGGTGACCCGTACCCCTATGGTTGGGTTAATTGTGACCTCCAAGAGAGATTACACCAAGGGGGACATTCCCAGACTGCTGCTGCCAGTGCCGCTGTCCCTGTGCTGAACTCCTCCTGACCTACGCCTCCACAGAAAACCCTCCAACACCAGCAGGTAACTTTGGTTCAATCTCCTGTGGAGTCACTGCTCCTTTCCTCTGAGTCTTGGTGTTTGCAAGGTTTTGTTTGTACCCTCCAAGACTGGAGTCTGTGTCCCCCAGTCCTGTGGAAATCTTGTAATCAAATCCCACTGGCCTTCAAGGTCAGATTCCTTGAGGATTCCCAGTCCTTTTGTTGGGTCCCCAGGCTGGAAAGCCGGAGGTGGGTTCTGAACCTCACAACAGTGAGAGAATTTCTTTGGTATTATTGTTCTCCAGTTTGTGGGCCACCCATTTGGCAGGTATGGGATTTGATTTTATCATGATTATGCCCCTCCTACCATCTCGTTGCAGCTTCTTCTTTGTCTTTGGATATGGGGTATCTTTTTTTGGTGGGTTCCAATGTCCTCCTGTTGATGGTTGTTCAACAACTAGTTGTGATTTTGTTGCTCTTGCAGGAAGAGCTAAGTGCACGTCCCCTTCTACTCTGCCATCTTGACCTGGAAGGCTTATTCTTTCTTAAAGCCAAACATTCTAATATGTAGATATACCAAAGTTTCTTTAAATAGTCTTCTATGGATGAGCAGTCAAGGTGATATTACTTTCTATTACTTTAGAATAAACTCCTAACAGTTGGGCTGCATCACACTTAAAAAAAAAAAAGTGGGCATTTTTTCCCTACTTTTATCATATATTTTCCCATGTAAATGCTAAAAAAATTTGTTCAGATCCTGGCAAGGGGGGTGAGTATTGGAATTTTATTGTCATTATTATAAATTTATATACTAACTTGGCAAGATAACATCTTTATGATGCTATTTTTTTCTCTGTACAAGAACAAATATGTATTTCCCTCTGTTCAGGTATACTTCTGAGTCTTTCAAAGTGTTTCTAAGTTTTGTTTCATGTAAGTCTTATACATTCATTATTGCATTTATTTATATGAATTTATCTTTTAACGGACTTCTAATCTTTACATCAAACTGGTTGCTATTTGTATATATATGGGCAAATTTTATGCTAATTTTAGATCCTTACGCCTTCCTGAATTTTGTGTACTTGTGTATCTCTCTTTGTGTATGTAGATCTTGGTATTGAATTACTGGGGTTTCCAAGTGTGTTGTTATACCATATACATGTAGAGTAAGTTTTACTTTTTTCTAGTCCTCATGCTTCTTATAGCTCTGAAAGTATTAACCAATCAAATCAGACAAGATTTTTAAAAGTATTAAACAGTAGCAGTAGTGAAGATGATGGGATCACTGCCTTATTCTGAACCTTAGTAGAAATACTCCTAATGTTTATCCATGAGATGAAATTCCACCTTTTAGACTTAAAAAGTATCCATAAATTCTGATTCTATTGAGTGTTTTCATGAAGAATGAATTTTGGCTTTTGTTGAAGACCTCTTTAGCATCTTTGAAATCCTAGGTAAGTACCACTCAGTATAATGTATTATTTTTATCTTTTTTGAATGATTATTTATGGTAATTTCAAACTTTCAGGATACTTAAGAATAATGCAATGGAGTTTCTTTCCTCAGACTCACAAATTGGTAGCTATATTTGCAAGAGTGTATTTCCTTGAAAAAAGGTTATTTTATTATATAAGTATCACATAAAAATCAGGAAACTTATCATTGATATGATACTAAGATTTAATTATAGCCTAAAATTTAATTTTACCTTCTGTCCCCATAATGTTCTTCTTCAGTCCAGTATCTAATCCAGGACTACCATCTAGAATTTAGCTGGTTTTCAGTTTATTTTAACCTGGACCATTTGCTATTCTTTACTGTCTTTCATGACACTGGTATTTTTGAAGAGAAACAGGAAAATTGTTTTTCAAAATGTCCCTCAATTTGATGGATGTTTTCTAATGATCAGACTTAGGTTATGTGTTTTGGGCTGGACTTCTATAGCAGTAACTTTGTTATTTTCAGTGCATCATGTCAGTAGGAACCTGGTGTCAATTTGTTACATTACTTTGTTGGATTTTTAGCTATACCTCTTTGCTTGCTTTGCTATTTGCCCCGGGGATTAACGTATGCATTTTAAACTGTTTTGTATTAACCTTTTTCACCAGATTCCTCCACTATAATATTACTATATTTCCTTTTGTAATTACTAAACAGTTTCCTGAAATGAATTTTGGTTGATTTGCTTTAGACTTTTGTCTTAGTCGATTTGAACTACTATAACAAAACTACCACAAACTGGGTGGCTTATAAACAGCAAATACTTATTTCTCACAGTTTTGGAGGCTGTAAAGTACAAGATTACGATGGTAGGTGATTTGGTGAGTGGCAAGGGCCTGTTTCCTTTTTGATGACTGTGTTCTCACTGTAACCTCACAGGGTGGAAGACGCAAGTTAGCTCTCTGGAATCTTTCAAGGATGAAAAGAAAGTGAAAGTCACTCAGTGTCTGACTTTTTGTGACCCCATGGACTATACAATCCATGGAATTCTCTAGGCCAGAACACTGGAGTGGGTAGCCTTTCCCTTCTCCAGGGGATCTTCCCAACCCAGGGATCAAACCCAGGTCTCCAACATTGCAGGTGAATTCTTTACCAGCTGATCCGCAAGGGAAGGCCAAGAATACTAGAGTCGGTAGCCTATCCCTTCTCAAACGGATCTTCCCGACCCGGGAACTCATCAGGGTCTCCTGCCTTGCAGGCGGATTCTTTACCAACTGAGCTACCAGGGAAGTCCACTAATCCCAATAGTGAGAGTTTCACCTTCAGGACATAAGCAACTCCCAAAGTCCAACAGAGCCATTCATTCTGCAACACTGTCTAAAATTTGCCTGCTCTCAACGAGAAACTTCAGTTATAGTTATAGTTCATTGAACCATGTTCAATGATTCCATCAATTATCTTATCTAAAATAGTGATTGCGTTGTTTTTTCTAATTGTGCTTTTCTAACTTGTTCATTTGTTTAACATTTATTCTCCACAGAAGAACATTACTATTAATTTTTATTTTTAATTCCTGGTAGTATAATCCAGCTACATCATAATTTTTATGCTAAATTTGCTCTGTTTGTGGAGCATGAGAACTCCTGTAAGCTTATTTTAGTATTATTTTGACATATCCTCATCCTTTTTTTGCGTACTTTCATTATTTTTAATAATTTTTATGCTATATATTTTCCCACCTTTTTAACTTTCAATTTTTCTGTGTCTTTATATTTAATGTGTATTTGTTATAGATAACATATCATTTGATGCTGTTTTTTTAAAAATTCATTCTGATGATCTCTTTTAATTGGAGTGCTTTGTCCTTTATACTTAATCTAATTATTTAACAGATGAATTATAAATTACATAATTTTAATTATATAGTTAGAATTTATACAATATATAATTATAATTATAAATTAAAATAATTATGCATTAATTAAAATTGATTGTAATTTATATAAATTATGTAATTATAAAATTTGTATCTTCTATTTCACTATTTGTTTTTGTTTTTTCCTTTTTGATTTTTATTTTTTGGTCTTCTTATCTTCTGTTGATTTAGGTAAACATATTTTATGGGTTTTTCTATGTTTATTAGATTATTAGTTATACCAATGTGATTTTTTTTTTTACTATTTGATCTAGAGATGGAAACATTCATCTTTAATTTTTCACAGTAAATGGAAAGTTAGATTTGTTTGTCCCACTCTGTCCTATAGATTATGCTTGCCATATATGATATTTGAAGCATATATATAATATAAATTGTATTTATAATATATATTTTTAATATTATTTTTTAATAATATATATTGTATATATATGGTTTTTCAATTAAAATGAGTATCTTACATTTCCTACATGTTTACCATTAATGGGACCCTTCATTCCTTTCTGAAAATCTAAATTTCAATCTCATATTCTTTACTTGAAAATTTCTTCTCAAGTTTCTCTTGTCTATTAGAAATGCATTTTATTAGTTTTAGTTTATCTGAAAATGTCTTTATTTTACCTTCATGTTTGAAGAGTGTTTTCACTGGATAAAAAATTTTGTAGTGATAACTTTTTACTTCTTTCAGTACTTTAGAGATGCCATTCCACTGTCTCCTGACTTCCAGTGCTTCTGATAATGTCAGTAGTCATTAGAATTGTTGCCCCCTTTAATGTATTGCACTCTAGCTGCTTTCAGGATTTCTTCTTTATTTTCTATTTTCAGTAGTTTGCATATGGTGGGCCTAGGTGAAATTTTCTTTGTATTGCTTTTACTTGAAATTTGCTGAGTTTTCAAGTCCTCAAATCTGTCTTTCACCAAATTCAGAAAGATTGGGGACATTATTTCCTCATATATATTTTTGTCACATTCTGACTCTTCTCATTCTGGTATTCCAATTATATGTGTGTTAGATCATTTTGTATTGTTACACAGATCTTTTAGCTTCTGTTCTTATTTTTACTCTCCCTTTATTGATGAGAAAATTGGTGCAATAGGAGCTACTCCAACATCACCAGAAGCAGAACTCTCCTGGGGGGCTGCAGGAGAAGGTGTGTTTTTAATGCATTTCATTTTTATTCTTGAAGGATACTTTGAGGGGCATAGAATTCTTGTTTAACATACAATTTCTTTCAGCATAAAAATAAGTATTTTTTTTCTGACTCTTTTTAGTTTCTATTTAGGAATAAGTTTTCAATCTTATTATGGCTTTTCTGACAACAATCTCTTGCTTTAACTGTTTTGTAAAGGATTTTTTCTTTGGTTTATTCTTTAGCTTTATTATTATAGCATAATTATGTGTTTCTCTCTTTTTTAAAATTCTTGTTGACATTTGTTCAGCTTCTTGACTCTCTGCTTGAAATCTTTCATCAGTTTTAGAAAATTCTCAAGCATTGCTTCTTCAAATTTCTCTGCATTCTCTTTCACCTCTCCTTTTGTAATTCCAATTAAATGTATGTTAGACTTCTCATGGTATCACTTCTGGCTCTTATTTCCTTTTTATTTTTTTTCTTATCATTATAGGATAGGATACTATAGGTCATGTTTTTGTATATTTTGTTTGATATATCCTCCATTATACTAACTTTTTCTTAGCTGATTGCAATTTGTTGAAAAACCTGCATAAGGAGTTCTTAATTTCAGTTGCATTTATTGTTCTATAATGTCCCTTTTTATTCTGCTCTATTAATTTTTCAGAATTCTACTCTGTAAAAATTTCAGATCTTATATTTTTCTCTTTGTATGTAGAAGTTATAATTATTTTGCAAAATTATTTTAAAGGTTGTGCCTTCCATTTTCATTATTTGGAGCCATAGGGATCTGTTTCTATTGTCTTATTTCTGTTAGTTTACTTTCATCTTGTTTTCTCAAGCAATAAAACACAGTTTCCTCTCTTTCCTGTGCTAGGTACCATACTGAATAATATACATGACCACATTGATATTTATTTCAATTATATTGTCACCTCTATTTTGAAAATGAGAAAGCTCATGCTCAAAGACATCAGATAACTTCCCAAAGCCACACTTAATATAAGGAGATCTCCTGGAATTCAGACCCACATCTATCTGCCTTTAAAGCTAAATCCTGGGTTTTTACCCCATGGCTACTTAGGAGAGATTGAGCTAATGAGATCCTATTGTCCTCAAACCAAACCAAACAATTGACCAGGATGGATATAGTGGTCGTTTCCAGTGGAATCTTCCTTCTCAAATTTCCTTTGCACACTGAATCTGTAGCACTACACTGACAGTGAGCAGTTTTTGGTCTGTGACATGGAGCTGGACAGCTGGCTCCCTTAGTGATGAGTGTAAAATAGGAGAAGCAGCAGTTTTATGATCATTTTAGGGAGGCTTCTCTGAGATTTAGAGCTGAGCAGTGGTGAGGTGCCTATCACCTTCTGCCAAGGCAGAAGGCAGCCAGGAATAGCTAACATAACAGACCCCAGGGCTTGCCCTACTGCTATACATTCCAAATCCTCTCTATATGGGTGCTTAAACACACACACACACACACACACACACACACACACACACAAAATAATAGATAACATTTATTGAATATTATATAATCCACATGATTCTAGAACTTCACATTTATTAATGTATTTAGTCTTATACCAATGCTCTGAGGTAAATTGTGTTATTGTTGACGTTTTTACAGATGAAAAATTACATAAAGGTTATGTATCTTTTCTAAAATGGTTCAGCTATTCAGAGTTATGCACAAGACCCATTCAGACAGTCTCATTGTAGAACCCATAGTCTGAAACAGTAGTTAACTGTTTTGCTGGTAGCGTTTTTTGTTGGTAGCCTTTTGATCAGTGGAAAAGTATATAATGACCTAGCAATAAAACATAGGATGTGAACAGGAGATCTGACAGAGGTTAAGTTCTGGCTCGGTTGAGACTCAGGGGCCAAAAGCTGTAGAATAGTCAGTGGAAAGCCCTAGGGGTTGACTATGGATGTGATTGTACAGCGATAGCAGATTACACCCCAGCACAAAGCAAAACATTAAAATGGCCAGCACTAACGTCCATGGCTGCCAATAAAACGTGTGTCTATTCTAAGCTGCTTTTACTACAGATTTTAAATACATCATTTAATAGAAATTAATACCTTTACTCAGAATCTCTTATGCAACAATTCTTCCGTAGGTAGAAAAATGTGTCAGAAGAGATTCAAGTGTTTTATTTGTAAAGTATCTTAGGGTCTGGGCAATTTTTACCTTTATAAAAGATGCTATTTTATTATTTATTCATTATTTTTCCCTTAATTAGTTTTCTCTCTTTGTATATTTTCTGTAGCAGGCTTGCCCCATACCTTGGGTTCCTTTCAGATGATAATTGTCACTCAGTTCTTAATTACATGGGGTGGTGGTTTTGGGATCAAGGGGCCTAGTTCAACAGCTGAATAATGGCAAAAATGTCCTGTGGGTGGGTTGAAATTCCTGTTGTAAGCTGAGAACACAGACTGACCCCAGTTGGGGCCAACAGCCTCATGGGTAGGGGGGTGCCAAAGGTTGTGCCTTTGTTCAGAGCCAGCCTATAGAATCAATGGCTGGATAGCTCTGAGAGCGTCACTGCACTTGGGGCTACCTGGCCATCTTGGCTTTATCATAGAGAGGCTTTGATGGGCCTCAGCCTGGTTGATGGCTGGCTCCCATGCTTTCATTTCCCTGCCTCTGCTAGCTCTAGAAAATAGAAATTAACATAAAAAGTAAGTTGATTCTTCTCTAACCTCTCAGGCCCCTCACTCCTCAGACACATAGACGCCAGGTGGAGCCATGCTGGGAAATCTCGGCTGAGTGCCCTACACAATTTGGAGTCTGGTTTAAGACCTCTTCTTAGCTCTGAGTTAAGCAGACCTTTGGGTGGAGATGTGGCGGTATGGATTGTGCTGTGGATGAGGAGGGAAGCCATGTGATCCTGGAGGAGGAGCATTGGGCTGTCAGTCAGGAGATTCAAGTCTTGGCTAACTTGAATCTAAGCTCCAGGACTCCTTGAATACTGAACTATTGGAGCCCAAGGGACATGCCCTCTCTTGCCACATGACAGCAGCAGAAAGTAGTGAAGGGCACACCCATGATACCCCAACAGACTTGGACAGCACCAGACTGTGGCCATTACTGTTTTTATGGCTTTGGCCAAATCACTTGAGAGTGTTTCTATGTAAAATGAAGCTGCTATTGTCTGCCCTTCACCAAGGGATGGCCAACCAGGACACCATAAGACAACACTTCTCTGAGGTTTTGGCATGATCCTGGCTCACCTGCAGTGGACTCACCTGCATTATGCTAATGTAGTGCCTCCAAAATAAAAGCACATTAAGGGAGCAAGAATGCTGGCTGAGTGCCAGCTGCACATCCCATTCTCTTCTTACAATTCTGAGGGGAGATGTGATCCTCATTTTCCAGATGAGAACCCTGAGAGTGCATTAGGCTATGAGCGCAATCAGAACAGGGCAGGTTATTTCCAAATCTCATCTCTAGCACCCAGTAGGGTCTCAATGGGTGTCTGTCAGGTGAAAGAAGGAACACACTGAGCCTACTCAACTGAGTCGGCTGCTACCTTTCTCCTTCCTTCCTTGGATGGTGAGGGCTGTGCAACCTCACGGCTTTTGTTCTGCAGTCACCTGTCATGGAGGGTGGTGGTGCCCCCTTTCTGACCTCCTGAGGTTTCACAGTCACTGGTGTGAAAGCCAATCCTTTGCTGCCTCACTTTCTGGCAGGTAGGGACTGATGCCTTTTGCCATTTATGAAAAAAAAAAATGTAAATGGCTACAAAAGCTATTTTTATAATGTTTTTATCTATTCCGTGACTGACATCAATAACACATAACAGTTTCATTGACATTGTATCACATCCAATGGGCCCAGTGACCTGATTCAATGTCAGTAGAAAAGCCTCGTACATCATCTCTGTGGCTGAATTGCAACAGATCCATTATTGACGCTTCAACCCCACAAGAGCCCCAGAACCAATGCCAAGTCCATTTCAAGGGTTTGCCTCTTTTCTGAGCTTCGTTTCTCACAACTGTCTTAGTTCTCTGACCATGGACACCCCTCTGTTGCTCACTCCCTTAAAATGGTTCACTCTGACTTTGCTTTTAGACTTGATGATTCTTGAGGGGTGGGGCAGGTCTGTTCATGAAGCACTTAGCAGGGCACATGGTAGGAGCTCAACTTGTGAACGAGTGAGAGAAAGAGGGAGAGGGAGAGAGGATAAATGGAAATCACACCTGCCTCTCAACTACAGGATACAGTAGGGGCTTCCTGCCCAGGGGTCCACACGCCTCACAGCCCCAACTGAGTTGACACATTAAGGACTATTTTGCTAGGGTCCTTGGAGTAATAAAGGTTATTAGTAGGACAGAAAATAGCAAAGGCTTTAGCATATTTTTGCAAAATACAACCTAGAGAGAGGGAATGCTCTGACCCAGACCTTAGCCGCAGAACCTGGAAGCTGGCCAGCTTATGGAGAAGAGAGGAAACCGGCTGGCCAGATCCTTGTGCTGGGCACACGAAAAGGTCCCCAACCAGTGAGCCCACCCCTCGTTCTCCTCATCTTCTCAGCCATGGAAAACAGGAACGAAGACTGACTCCACAGTCTTATGTGGATTTAAGCCAGCCCTCACTAATACTGCAATATATTTGTCATTTGCTCACGGGTAAGCCTGTTTAGTAGTCAAAACTGTAGAAAATTGAATATACACTCACTGTATAAAAATGATATGCTTGGTTAGTGATAGTTTAGAAGAAATAAGTACATCTATCATAGAGGAGCAGGCTGTCAGGTCTTTATATGTAAGAAAAATATTGAACACAAATGTGATAAATGTTGGGCACCGTTTACAAAAGTTGTCCGACAAAGTTGGTTTGTAATAAGTTTTATCCAAGCAAAGGGGGAAAATGAATGGAGATGAAGGAGACAACGGAGACCAGAAAGCAAGAGAAAATGAAAACAGGGGTGGAGAAAAAGAAAGAGGGAATGAAGAGCTCAGGGATGATCAAAGAAACAGGGACCAGACATGCTGCCCTTGCTCTGACATCACAGTAGCCTCTGCCTGCCTGTCAATTCCCCGGCTTGGGAAAACTTGTCCCTCAGACAGAGGAGGATAAATCTGCTGCAAAAGATTCCATATCACAGGAAATCATTGATGAACACTCTCCCAAACCACCAGGAAGGGCAGCTGGGATGGATCTCGCCATGGCCCAGAGGGGAGGGGTAGGAAGACTGAGGTCAGCAATGAACTGATGCTAAACTAGAGGGCGTGGGGGTGTATCCATAAATCAGAAAGTGCCAGGTGAGGAGGGACTCGAAGAACAATGCTGAGTGCTCACGGGGACCTGGGACAGTAAAGGGGCCAGACATGTGGCGAGGGACATACGGCAGGGACCTTGGGAGAGAGCAGGCTGGGTTAGCACTGCCCTCTGGTCTGGGGCCCCCGTCTGGGGGTGGCGGAGGGGAGGTGGGCTCCGACATGGGAGGAGTGAGAAGGCTGCCGAGGCCACAGGCATCAGGTCAAGGAGCTAATGGGCCAGTGAGTGAGCTGGAAGATGGCAGGGGAGGCAGAAGGTGCATTCCTGGAGGACATGGAGAGTGACAGGGCCTGGAGGCAAGAGTGGGCAGTGAGGGCTTTCAGTGGGGGAAGTGCCCATGTTTCATGTGGAGGGTTCTATGTCCATTTTGTTGGGACAAAGGGAAGGTTCATTGGAGGGAAGGGGCTACAGAGATAAGACAGGTGGGAGGCTGTTTGGCAGCAGCTCTTGGCCTGTGGGTAGGGCTTGAAATCAAGTTCAAACTGGCTTCCCTGGGATCCAGTCAATATAGGGAGCCCCTGAGGGCTTGGGGTTGGGCAGAGTGAGGAAGGAAGCCATGAGGAGCACAGGGGGTGGCTTTCCCTCTCAGGAGTGTAGACAGATCACAGCACACCCTCTGCCCTGTGGTCCTTCCTTCCAGGGTGCCTCTGCTCTGTCTGGGATCTGCACTGTGCAGACATTCAGAAGGACTGAGGGGAGAATGGCGACGGGACAGTTAGGTGTGGCTTAGGACAAGAGAGGAGGGTGAGGAGGTCCTCTCACACGCAGGAGGAAGGGTGACCGGGGAAGGAGTTCTGTGACTTGTTACCTCTTCCTTCATCTCCTAGTAGTATTTTTTTCCCCCTACTTTAGCCAACTCTCAGAAAGATAGTGCTCACTACCTCCAGGAAATTGTTTGAAACACTTTATGGATATTATTTCATCATCGCAATAATCCTAATAGTGGCAGGCACTATACTTATCCCCGTTTTACAGGCAAGGAAACTAAGGCAGATAAGAAAGAAAGCAATGTGTTTAAGTCACCCCACCAGTAAGTGGCAGGGCTGGCACTGGAATGGCACAAGTCTAAATCTTGCTGCACTGGGTCATCCTCCTCCCCCAAGCCACCTCTCAAAGAGACACCAGTCCTTCTCTGGATAGGACCCAGGTATTCGGAGAGAGCATTTTGACATTCTTGTCTGTTCCTTTTTGGAGCTTGCCCTCACTGGAGATGGATAGCTGCTCTGAGAAAGGGAGGGAATGGGGCTGAGTTAAGGAGTGTTCCCCCATGGGAGGCAGGCAGGCCAAGCTTTTACCAGCTTTTGCAGCTTTAAACTTTACAACTCTGGATTTGCCTTCATTGCTTTCAGCTTCACATTCCTCCTCATTTTCAGAGAAGCCATTGTCATGGGGCAGCAGAGATGGGCTAGCTTGGCCAGCATCCACTGTTGCCATAACTCCTAGCCAGGAGCATGCATTTCATGAAAACTGAGCATTCACTGAGTGGGTTTGTCCTTAGGACTTCTTTTGGGCCCCTGAATCCAACTATACCTGAAACCAACACCCTTGGACTTCTGCTCCTGTGATCCAACAGTTTTTTTTTTTTTTTTCTTCACTTACTATACAAATGAGGAGACTGTAGGCACCCAGGGAAATGTAATGGTATATTTATAAGTACAAACAAATGACAGAGGCAAGACCAGAACTCAGGTCCCCTGACATTTCACCAGCCTCATAGCCAGGCCATAGTAGCTGAGCTATCACATCCCTGAGGGTACTTGTTCACTCAGTAGTTGGTCTCCATCCTTCACAGCAATCGTTTGCCTGTCCAGCCCTACAAGATACAACATAGCTACTTTATGTTCAGATGAGGTCAAGACTTCCGTTCTTAGGCTTGCCGAGTGATTGTGTGTGTGCTCAGTTGCTTTAGTCATATCCAACTCTTTGCAATCCCATGGGCTGTAGCCCACCACGCTTCTCTGTCCATGGAATTTTCCAGGCAAGAATACTGGAGTGGGTCACCATTTCCTCCTCCGAGGGATCCTCCTGACCTAGAGATTGAACCTGCATTTCCTGCATTGGCAGGCATATTACCCCTGTGCCACCTGAAGCTATATAGGAACTTGGGTAGGAACTTCCTAAAGGAGAATTTAGGCATCTTAGATTTTTCAGATCTGTTACCTAGCACTGGAGCCGAAGTGATGAGACGTGCGACTTAAGGCCTAGTTCTAGTTCTGCTTGATTACACACTAGCTTGCTGTGTGATCTTGAGCAAAGGCCCTCGCTTGACTGGGCCTGTGGAGGAATAAGTGCCTTTTTTTCTTTCTTTTCAGCCTCCATTCTCCTCCCCCTCAACTAAGAGTGCAGCTCTTCCCTTAGATACAAACAAGAAAAGTCCCAGCCTGGTACCTCATTGGCTGTGCCCCTCCCCACAAGACAAGGACATGTGGCTGAAGCCCACGCTGCCTTCTCTGGACCACACTAGCAACACTGACCTCCTGCCCAAATGATCCTGAAAGGCCGAGTTTGCATTTATCTCTTCCTTGGGTCCCACCTCTCAAACGCAGACTGCAAACCCCACTTGGAGTTACGGCCATGGGTCTGCTGTTTGTGAGCAGAATAGACAGCTTGGCATGTAGGCTGGGTGTTCACTTGTGTGAATGGGAGGGCCTTAGGATGCAGGAAAGAGCAGAGTTGGAAAGGAAGTGGTCTGTAAGGTGAGAAAGGGCTTCTGTGGTGGTAGGGTAGAAATGAGTGTATTCTATTTGTATAAATGTCTACTTCTTCTTAATTAACTACATTAAAGCCATTGACGGTGTGGATCATAACAAACCGGGTGATCTTATATTCTTAAAGAGATGGGAATGTCAGATCACCGTACCTGCCTGCTGAGAAACCTGTATGCAGGTCAAGAAGCAATAGCTAGAATCAGACAGGAACCAAAATTGGGAAAGGAGTACATCAAGGCAGTATACTGTCACCCTGCTTGTTTAATTTATATGCAGAGTACGTCATGTGAAATGCCAGGCTGGATGAAGCACAAGCTGGAATCAAGATTGCTGGGAGACATATCAATAACTCATATATGCAGATGATATCATCCTAATGGTAGAAAGTGAGGAGGAACTAAAGAGCCTCTTGAAGGTGAAGGAGCAGAGTGAAAAAGTTAGCTTAAAACTCAACATTCAAAAAACTAAGATCATGGCATCCGGTCCCATCACTTCATGGCAAATAGATGGGGAAAAAATGGAAAGTGGTAGACTTTATTTTCTCAGGCTCTGAAGTCACTGAGGACAGTGGTTGCAGCTATAAAATTAAAAGATGCTTGCTCCTCAGAAGAAAAGTTATGACAAAACTAGACAGCATATTAAAAAGCAGAGACATCACTTGGCCAACAAAAGTCTATATAGTCAAAGCTATGGTTTGTCCAATAGTCATGTACCTGCATGAGTTGGACCATAAAGAAGACTGAGGACTGATGAATTGATGCTTTCAAACTGTGGTGCTGGAGAAGGCTCTTGAGAGACCCTTGGACTGCAAGGAGATCAAACTGGTCAATCTTAAAGGAAGTCAACCCTAAATGTTCATTGGAAGAATTGGTGCTGAAGCTCCAATACTTTGGCTACCTGTTAGGAAGAGTTAACTCATTGAAAAAGTCCCTGATGCTGGGAGAGATTGCGGGCAGGAGGAGAAGGGGATGACTGAGGATGAGATGGTTGGATAGTATCATCAACTCAATGGACATGAATTTGAGCAAACTGTGGAAGATAGTGAAGGACAGAGAAGCCTGGCATGTTTTAGTCCATGGGTTAGCAAAGAGTCAGGCAAAGAGTCAGACACTACTTAAGCAACTGAACAACAGCTACTTGTGTAGACAGAATTCTAAGGCATTTGGGAATTCTAAACTCAAATCTGATCTGACAGGCTGTTATAAAGCTATATTTATCCAGGTAGGAGGATATAACATGTTTTATTTAATAGTTTATAACTTAATTTATAACATTTAAAAATAGTGTACTCATATGAGGATTCCTTTAAGTGTTAGGTAGGATTGGACCTGTGACAGAACCCTTGGGAGAAATGTTCTGTCTCTGATTATATGTCATTTGAGGGATACAGAGAATCCAGATTTATTCCTCTTTTACAGAGAAGTTGCAAAAGATCCTTGAGGCCCATACACCAGAATCTTCCTTTTCTCGTCCTTTCAGGGATGAAGGTCAAGTATGTGACCTAAGCTCAACCAAACACAATTTTTCTTCCTAGGCATGGACTTGGGACTCAGTTAATAGATGTAGGTGATGTCCACTCTAGCAGGAGTGGATCCTGGGGCTAAATGGTCCCTGTTCTGGCTCCCATCTTGCTGCTCAGCCTTAGACTTGAGGCTCCTTATCCCATAGCTTCTGGAAGCTGCTTGATATTTTTTCTTTAGTGTTTAATTAGGTCAGTTTATTTCTCTTGCTTATTCTCAAAGATCCTGTGGGTATTTCAAACCTCAACTTTCTGTTTTACCAATGATCTCAAAAAGTCCTTCCAGCTCTGATGTTCAGCAGCCCATGTTCTAGAAGCTGCAGAAGCTACTCAGCTTCCTCCAAATGACAAGTTCATATTTGTAGGTGGGAGGTTTCTCAGCAAAAGATGTCCTTACAGCATGTAGACACGGTAAAACAATGAATAGGCTATAGCGTTGGTCTTGGAGGAGGGGGATGCCAATGTATTCAGGGATGTGAAGTAGACCACTGCTGAGGAATTTCTGAATTTGGCCTTTGTACAAAAGGAAACTCTATATCCAACCTTGCTTAATGAATTCTGGATGACCCTAATTCTCTGCCCACAGGTCAGGGGAATCCAATTTCAGCTGCATCTTTTCATTTGATGATTCAGTTCAGCCCAATCTAGCAAGTTCAGATTACTACTATATGAATGCCCTGAAGGTCACTGGATCCTTCAATGTGGGTGTGGATTAGCATCTGCCCTCAAGGAGCTTATAGGCCATCTGCCGCTTCACCAGGCTTTTCCAAAACATCTTTTTTTCTTGTTCTGTCTCCTCCTAGCAAGAAAGTATTTGCACCAAGATTTACAACACACACATTTTAAGAATTCCAAAAATGATATGTGATTTTGCAGAATTCACGCAACCAAACCTTGCACCTTTATTACATCTTCAGCCCCCCCACCCCCCACCCCAACTCACAAATGTGGAGAGTGATTCAGTAGAACTCACTTGGCCAAGGCTAGAGTCGTGTCTAAAATACTTCTCTCAACTGATGGCAGACAAAAACCTTCTCACTATGCAGATCTGAGGCTGCGTTACTGGATTGTAAAGTGGTGGTGTTTTGTGTTGTAACCCCCAGTTCTTAACATTAGGAGGTTCTGAGAGGAGACGGGGTGGGGTGACTGGCAGTGTTGGAGGGTGGGGTGTTTGGGGGCTTGATGCATTTGTCCTTTCATACACAGCTCACTCTGTTCCTAGCCCCCTTTACAGATGACGAGAGGTGCTAGACGAGAGGAGAGTAAGATGCGTGGTGCTGCAGGAAGAAACTTGATATGGTGTAATTACTTCACATTAAAATAGATAGAATTTGGATATGAAATCAGAGCAGACCATAGCTTACATGATCCTGAGAAGGGAGCCATCACCTCACTCTGTGTGTGCATGTGCCTGAAAGAGCATTCTAGACTCCGAAAACGGCACACGGGCCAAAAATTCCAAATAAACACCTCATTGCTGGGAGTGGGTGAGGAGGAGGCTCTCACTATGGCAGATGAGTGTAGATGTGAATCAGAAACCACACTCATATGAGCCATCTTTTGGGTTGGACTTTTACTCAAATGTGAGGAATTACGTTTCTCTTTTCGGAACCAAACTAGAGTGATGCCAGTTCCTTTTTGGGGGCCAAGAAAAGCAATTTCCAAAGACTTTACTGAACAATTGTGCTAGGCTAGGTCAAGGGAGAATAGGTTACCACGTGCCCCAAGTAGCTTATTAGTTTATTTGACAGTGAGAATCAATTTTGAGAATACTGAGTATTATTACACATAGATCAACTAAGGATGTAAAAAGATAGAGGGATCAATTACAGGTCGAAAAATTCTTTACAAAGGTATAACTTGAATTAAGCCTTGATGAATGGATTTAACTAGACAAAGGAGTGGAACGTGTACCACCTAGCGAGGGGTGCAAACAGCATGAGAAACCGTTCAGAGGTAAGTACTGAGATTGTATATGTGTGAATAGATGGGAGAAGAAAATGAAGGATGCTTTGGATGGTGTAAAACCAAGGGAGTTCAAATTCCAGACAGGGACTTGACTAGAATCTAAGGATTTCTTACTACCCTTATCAACCTTAAGAATCTCTGATCATAGAATATCAGGATAAAATAAAGGGCAAAGCTTCAGAGAGTGGGGTGGTGCCGTGGAAGTGGTGCACATGGGATTTACTGGAGAGGGTGTCAAGACAGTAATACTGATCTGCAACTTTTGACTGAGTTTTGTATTTCCTTTTTGATAGCCTTTTGATCACAGCACCAGCCACGGGAGAGACAGAATAAAGCAGTCTTGATTTCTCTGTGATGGATTACTGAATTTTTAGAAAAGAGGATGTCACATTGGGTGTCCTGCCCACTGGACGGCTGGCTTTCTGTGAGTCTGACTTTGATTTTCATGATCTCTTTCCCAAGTGGCAGAGCACTGTTACCACTGAGGTGCACCTGTTTTGGTGATTTTCTAAAATAGCCCTTAAAATACATCTAAATACATGATAGTCATTCCTGGAGGTATGGTCATTTTGAACATCCCTTGCAATTATAGAGCCAGAGGAATATGGACCAGCTAGTCAAACCTATGGTTTTTCCAGTAGTAATGTATGAATGTAAGAATTGGACAATAAAAAAGGCTGAACACTGAAGAATTGATGCTTTCACACTGTGTTGCTGGAGAAGACTCTTGAGGGTCCCTTGTTCAGGAAGAAGATCAAATTAGTTGATCTTAAAGGAAATCAACCCTGAATATTCATTGGAAGGACGGATGCAGAAGCTGAAGCTTTAATACTTAGGCCACCTGATGCAAAGAGCCAACTCATTGGAAAAGACCCTGATGCTGGGAAAGATTGAGGGCAGGAGGAGAAAGGGGCATCTGAGGATGAGATGGTTGGATGGCATCACTGATTCAAGGACCTGAGTTTGAGCAAACTCTGGGAGATAGTGAGGGATAGGGAAGCCTGGGGTACTATAGTTCATGGGATTGCAGAGTTGGACACGACTGAGTAACTGAACAATAAAATCAAGAAGGAACTGGAAATAAAGCCCAACCTGCTGAGGCCATAACCAGCCTTTGCAAGCTGAGGTAACAGCTTAGGCTCCATCACTTTTCTTTACTCCACCTCACTGAGGTCTCTACCATGTTTGACAGATGGCAAAATGAAGGATGGAGAGAGAGCAGATCTAAGGAAGGTCACTTTCTGTTCAAAAGAGCATCTGGCTAGAAGACCTTGATTTAGCTTCACCTCCACACTCATCACACATACCTGACACGTACACACACACACAAATATTCTGCCCAAGTGCTGATGGAGACAATGGGGAAAACGCAAAACTCACACTATCACCCAAACGGAAGGCAATACATTAATGCCAGTAGATGGAAGGAATTTTACCCAAGCGACAATGTCTTTAGAAATACAAAGAAAATTGGGACAAACACAATTATAATGATTTTTTAAAATTGATTTTATCTTTGTCAGGTCATTAGGAAAATTCAGTGAGAAATTCTGAATAATAAACATCACTTTTTAGAGACTATGTCTTATTTTCTGGCACCCATATGATGTTTATTAAAAGTTAATCTTATTAATCAACAAAAAACACCAATACATTCTTAAAAATTAGAAGTTTATGTTTCATACTTAACCAAAATATAAAGTAATAATTAATAACATTAAGTAAAAATAACTTGTCAAAAAATTAAATAATACTCTCTTAAATATTAACTTAAAAGAGTTCAACTTTAATTTACATAAAAATAACAATGAAAAAATATATATCAAATATTAAAAATGATCAGTTTGAGAGAAAAATTTTAAACATTGCATATTTTCATTTTTGACAAAAATTTTGATGAATTGAATTTTAACTCAAAGACTTAGAAATATAACAATAAAAGATTCACAGAAAAAATGGAATCAGTTGAGACCAGAATTTAAAGGAATTAGAAAAAGTAAAGAGGTAGAATATATTGTGTTTATGCACATATTGTATCCATCTGTATATACTGTATATATACTAATATTTTAAGATACTTTTTCTTTGAAAGTTTTAGACATTACAAAAATTCCAGAAATACATGATCAGTGCAAATTTGTGGAAAGAAAATAAAATTATTACAATTTACAGTTAATTAGATTATTTTTCCCCAAATGCTAAAACAACTATACAATGATTAAAAATAACAGGAGAGGTGATTGGAATAAATTATGTAATTTTTTTTTTAGAAACTCAACAAAATGACTTTAAGGTCTATAAAAGAAACAGTAAGTTAAAAAGTCAAGAAAAAATTTACATTCAGGAAGTCTTGCCATTTATACATTATATATCTACAATAATAAAATCAGTGTGGTTTGATTTGCTATGACAAACCAATGGATCAGAAGAGAAATTTCAGAAGCATGCCCAGGTTGATGTAATATGGAATTTAAATCTGTGGATAAAAGATAAATGGCTCATTCAGTGTGTTAGAACAATGGCCAACGTTTTTAAAAAAAGATAATTTTAATCTAATCATAATCAATAATTCATACCAATAACCAAAGAAAGTTTCATGTAAGTAAAACATATAAATGTAAATAATGAAATCATGGAAGTAGTAGAAGCAAACCTGGCAAATGGGTGGGATGTTAATTCTAACATATATAATATTTTATCTAGTTTGTTTTTCTGTTTTAACTATAGTAAATTGAAATTATATTTGCTGTATCAGTTCCACATATTAACTCACTTGTGGTGTCTGCCTTTGGTGGTTTGCTTGGAAACTCACATGCTTGCTTGCATATGTACCTCTGTGTGAGTGTGTGTGTGTGTGTGTGTGTGTGTGTGTGTGTGTGTGTGTATTCTAAAAACAAGGAGCCCATAAAAATCAACTGGTGTAATATTTAAGAATGCAACAGTGTAAAGTAATTATCCTCCAATTAAAAATAAGTTTTAAAATATTTAAGAATACAGATTCTGCCATGTGACATACTTAAAATCCAACTTTACATGACCTTAGGCAATTTAACCTTTTTATGCCCCAATTTTCTTATCTGTAAAAGGGAAACAATATCATTACCTTTAGGGTTTCTGGAGGATTAAGTTAGTAAGCGTATGTAAAGTACTTAAAACAGCAGTTGACAAATCTAAGCATTATATAATGCTACTATTAAAATAATACTAATATACATTAACAGATTATTTAGAACTGAAAAAAATGGCTAAAAATACACTAAAATAACTAAAATTAATTTTACATTTATTTGGCCAAAAATGCAGTGAAGATATTAATGTGTTCATATTTTTCACCTATAAAAGTAGCAAAGACAAAAAAATCAGTTCTAAAGTTAGCAAGTTGGCAGAAAAATAAATCGGTATCAAACTTCATAGAGCAATTTGGAAATATATACCAAAATATTATCTATATATATAGTTAATATTTTATGATCTATACACATAGATAATATCTTAATCTAGCTATTTCTGTCCAAGAATGCATCTTAAGAAAATTATTATACATGGACAAATATTCAGCTGCAAAGAAAGTCTTTCTAGTGTTGTTTAAAGAGGTGATAGAAGTTCTTTCTTAAATGCTTGATCAACTTCACCTCTGAACTGGTGATCTTTTTGGAAAGGTTGTTAATTATTGATTCAATTTCTTTAATGAATATAGACCTATTCATATTGGCTATATCCATGTCTGAGTTTTAATAGATTTGTCTTTCAAGGAATTAGTTCACTTCATCTAGGGCATCAAATTTATGGGTGAAGAGTTGTTCATAATATTCCTGTATTATGCTTTTAATATCCATAGAATAAGTAGTGTAGACCCCTTTTCATTTTTGATATTAGCAATTCATGTGTTCTCTTTTTTTCTTGGTTGGCCTGGTTAAAGGTTTACAATTTAATTGATCTTTTCAAAGACAAGCTGTTGATTTTTCTCTATTGATTTCTCATTTTAAATTTCATTTATTTCTGTTCTAATTTTTATTATTTCATTTATTATACTTACTTTGGATTTAATTTTCTCTTTTTTTCCTAGTTTCCCAAGATGGAAACTCAGATTATTGATTTTAAGTCATTCTTCTTTATTAATATATGCATTCAATCCTATAAATTTTCCTCTAAGTACTGCTTTTACTGCATTTCACAAATGTTGATAAGTTGCATTTTCATTTTCACCTAGCTCAAACTATTTTTTAATTTCTTTTAACATTTCTTTGACTCATGTGTCATGTAGAAATGTACTGTTCCATTTCTAGATATTTGGGGATTTTCCAGCTATCTTTCTGTTATTGATTTACAGTTTAATTTCATTGTGGTTTGAGAGCAGACATTGTATGATTTCTATTCTTTTAAATTTGTTAAAGATATTATATGTTCCAGAATGTGGTATATCTTGGCAAATGTCCCATAGGAACTTGAGAAGACTACGTATTCTACTATTGTTGGATGAAGTAGTCTATAAACGTCAATTAGATCCAGTTGATTGATGGTTCTATTCAGTTTGACTGATTTTCTGCCTGCTGAGTCTGTCAATTACTGATACCAGGGTGTTGAAGTCTATAACAGTGGATTTATTTATCATTTTATCATTTTTGCCACATGTATTTGACTCACATTAAATATTGCCATGTTTTCTTGAAGAATTTACCCTTCGATCTTTACGTAATGCCCCATCCTTATGTCTGATAATTTTCCTTGCTCTGAAGTCTGTTTGGTCTGGAATTAATATGGTGATTCGATTTTGATTAGTGTTAGATATATTTCTTTCTCTATCCCTTTACTTTTAATCTAATTGTGTGTCTTTTTGATTGAAAGTGGACTTTTTTTGTAGACAGCATACGGTTGAGTTTTGTTTTTATCCATTCCAACATTTTCCATCTTTTAATTGGTATATTTAAACCATTCACATGTACAGTGGTTATTGATGTAGTTGGAGTAATAACTATCATATTTGTAATTTAAAAATTCTTATCCTTGTTCTTTGTTTCTTTTTTTCTCCTTTCTACTCTGTCTGCTTTCTCTGGTTTTAACTGAGCACTTTATATGATTTCACTTTGTCTCTTCTCTTAGCATATCAATCAAACTTTTTTTTGGTAGTTGCACTAGAGTTTACAATATATTTATACATTTACAACTAATCTAAGTCTATTTTCAAATAACTTTATACAACTCCATGGTAAGTGTAACTACTATATAAGTGTCCGCAGTTCCTCCCTCCTGTCCTATGCAATATTATTGCCATTCATTCCCTTATCTATAAGTTACAATCCCCCAATAAATCATCAGTATTATTATTTTGAAAACCAGTTATATGTTAGCTCAATTAAGAATAAGAAAATACATTTTTAACATGTTACCTTCATTTATTCCTTCTCTAACACTCTTCCTTTCTTCATATAGATCCAAGTTCCTGACCTATATAATTTTTCTTTTCTCTACATTGGTGTTGTTTATAATAGTAAACATTTGGAAACAGCAGAAATGTTCAACAATTGGATAAGACTGTGGTAAATCCATGTGATGGTAAACCATGAAGTTGAAAATGATTGTGAACCAGCGTCCTTCCCTTGTTGTCCATCTCCTGGTGGTCTACTAATTAATCATAGCTGAGCAAAGTTCACTGGAAATAAATTACAGGCACCCTGTGATCATATCACAGGGAGAACTCACTGTTTCTTCTTCCTCTTGTACTTCTGAGAGTGTTTCCCAGTCTTGGTGTAGGGAAAGGGACTGCGTGGAAAGAGAAGAGTGCCCAGCCAGCTGCAGCACACACAGAGTGCAGATTCCTGGGCCTGGATGAGAGAGGCCCTGAGAGCAAGGGCCCCCCACTAAGGTTGGGGAATGTGGGATTAGTTGCTGGAGAGGGGGCTTTTCCCTTGACCTGGTGATTCTGAGGTTTTAACTAGAGGAGTTGGAATACGACTTACCACCCCCATCACCAAGCACCATCTTTGCCTGGCCCTCATTCAGAGAACTAGGCTTTTTATTTTCTCCTGCTTTCAAGAAAGGATAAGATCCCAAAAGCAGAGGAGGAAAGGGCATCTCTTTCTTCAGAATTTCAGTAGGCTTGGAAAAATTTCAATGCCTTTGGAGAAATTGCAGGACTCTAGGTACAGACAATATTTTAAAAGAAAACATTATGACTGAGAGTCTCCTCCCAAGTCTAGGAAAGGATTTCAGGCTGAAGTGAGGGGAGAGAGATGGAGAAATCCATGTTCCCTGCAGGGATTACTGTGACCTGTATCCTAGGCTGAGCCCCAGAGAGTGGAAAAACAACCCAGACAAGTTTGTAGGAACTCTAAAGCCATGGTGGCCTGCACATTTCCCTGGGAAGAGACCAGGAAAGCAGGAAGCTCAGTGGAGACAGAAATGCTTTGGGCAATTTAGTGAATTTTCCAGATAACAGGGAAATGCAGAAGAAGGAAGCATTTCAGTTCCGGTGTGTTCAAAGGCAGCAATGAAATTGCTGGGTGAATTGTTCTAGGTCCGGGGGTGTGAGACATCTTGTAGTGAGTGGAATGGACCAATGATTCAGATTAGACATGAGAATGGGCAACCTGGTAAATGTCAATGTGGTCAAATAACACTGATGTATTAAGCACCTGGGTACTAAATAAGCTTTAACACCTAGAAGAAACTGGTAGGAAAGGGCTTGGAGTAGCCCTTACCTTTACCTTTGCTGAAGTTAAATTTCTCCCACTGTGACAGAATGATTGCTCAGAATAGATGAAAATGGAATTACAAAAAAAAAAAAATAGTTATATTTATTAAATACTTGTGTTTGTGGACCAATATTCTTATTTAATCATTTTATGGTAATTTTAGCTCCAGACTTCCTGAGGGTGAGGACATGAGAATGAAGAGTAAAGATAACTATCAGCAGTTCTTGGGTCTGAAAATACCCTCCCGCTAAGGGTTAAGGCAGGCCATTTCTTACCCACACTGAGGAAGCCAGCAGCCTTAATTGTAAATAAGGAATTAATGTGTGCATCAAAGACAATGTCGAGATTGCATAAAAAATGAGCAGTTCACACCTTTTTCTCAAAGTTAACTTTTCTTCAGCTTAAAAACCTGATAAATGATTTCAATTAACAGTTACAGAAAAAGAAAATTATATTGCAAATTCATGCAAAATCTTCCTACAAAAATCGCTTGCCTAATTACACAAATCAATTCTTCAGACTGAGAATCCAGCCTCAAAATAGAAAGTATGGAAGTTTCAGCAGCAGTTGCCCAAGTAAGGTGGGAACCTCAGGGTGGTCTGCTCTGGCCACTATTTCATCATGATAAAATGGGTTAAAGATGACAGAAATCTGGTCTTTCAGGACCCTGTGCTGCTCCATAGAAAACTCAGCGCAGTGCCTTAGGAGGTGTTTCATATCTAGTTCTTTCTTCTCTTTAGGCAAAATGAGTAATGAACTCCTTTAACCATTGGGAGTTATAGAACATGGGGAGTTAGCTCTGGAGCAACTGAGAATTATCAAGCAATACCAGACACACATGTGTAGGCTTTCGGTTACACCATGATCCAAATACATCATCATTACCATTGTTGTCATCATCACCATCTAGGGAGCTTGTGGTCATTTGGATGGATCCTGATGTAGTAGAAAAGGATTTGGGGTTGGAAGTTCAGGATGCTGGATCGACTCAGACTTTACCTGCTTGTTTCATTTTGGCAGGTTGCTTCCCTGCTCCGGTACTTGCTTTATGCATGTAAATCTGAGTGGGTAGTCTATGGACCAAGCATTCTTCTTTTCAGCATTCTTTATTGTTTCACACTTGCCCCTACTTTCATAGTTTGTGAGTCTTTAAGGTATTTGAGGGTAAAGATCTTGTCTTGTTGACTATAACATCCCTCAGAAGGTCTATCTGACCTATCTTAGGGTTTGTGCCTAACATCGTTGAGTTAGAGTTTTGCTTTGTTTGCAGAAGGGTCTGAAAGGCAAAGAGAGGAGAGGTAGTATATGCTGTCCACTTAGAGGCATTGATTTCCCTCACCCTGTTCCCATCTCAAAGGAGAGAGTGTAGAGTCCTAGAATTTTGTCTTCAACTTCTGGCAAACACATGGGAGTCACAGAGCATGTCTGTTTGCATTCAATAGCTCTGTGGTTCCATACTTCCCCAGTGAACTGGTGTGGGGAAATTAACAAGATGGCACCAACCAGGTTCTCTCACCCCACATTCTCATGCCCTCTCGCCCCATGTTCTGTGGACAATGACTTTGCACGGTTACGTAACAGCTGAGATCACATGTAGCACTGTGCATGCGTGTACAAGGTGCTTGCTTGGTGGGTGCGGTACATCTGTGTGAGCTTCACCAGGCAAGCCCTGGCTGTTGCTGCACCAAGGCTACACTGGAGCAGCGTCATGGTTATGTTATGGCTATGTCACGGCTACGTTATGGTTATGTTATAGCCGCTGCTATGGCTGCTGCGTCCACTAGAAGAGAGGCTGTATTATGGCTGCCAGGCCAGCCAGGAGAGGATAAACATGTCTGCAGTTCCTGTGGCTCCTCACATTTCCCTCCAGCCTCTTAGCTCACACCTTGCCTACCATGGGTTCAGCGAACAGTGTGCACAGTGAGACACAGCGAGACAATCGGCATCACAAACAGAATCAGCAATGCAACTGGGAATCGCTTTTCTGTTTTATTGTTTTATTCCTGAGTCTTGGCTGTGCCGTGGAGTTGCCTCCATTTGTTTGATATTTAGCAGTGGCGCCACCTCACTAAGTCTACATCGTTAATGCTCTTAATGCCCAAAGGATGAACTTAGGACAGGGATTCTGCAAATGACCCCTAGTCCCCCTTGATAGAGATAACATTTTTGGCCCTAACAAACACAGATACAATAAAGCACACTCCAATACACAACAGAAAAAGCATCCAGAAGAACAGGAAATAGGAAAGAAGGATGGAGAATGGAAAAGAAAGGGGATTTCCTAGAATTCTCCTGACTGAAGAAAACTAAGGCTTTTGAGTACAATTCTTGGTCCTGAGCTTCTGGGGATCCCAGAAAACAGAGGGACCAGACACATGCAGGGTCTCAAAACAATGTCACAGTGGTGCATCAGGAGAAATGCATTTCCAGATTCTGGGTTTTGAGATGAGATGGGTTTTAATAAAATGACCAAGAATCTTCTGGATCAGCTATTGCTACGTAATGAATCATTTATTTTAAGCCTGTTAACGGATGAAACTAATAACCTAATTTTTAAAAGTCTCTTTTGAGTATATAGGTGCGCTAGGCAGTTTTGTTGATCTGGGCGAGACCAGCTAACTTCAGCCAGGGAAACTCATGCTTCTGTGGCCAGCTGGGGGGTCAGCTCTGTTAGCTGCTCCTAGCCTCAGCTGGAAGAACTTTTCTCTGCCGCATGTAGTCTCTCCTCTTCCAGCAGGCTAACTGGAGCCAGTCCAGTGGTTACCAAGTTCAAAAGGGACTGGAGAGGCACAAGAGGATTTTAGGGCCTAGACTTAGAGCTGACACAGCCTCAATTCTGCAGCAGTCTCTGGGCCAAAAGTGAGTCACAGGGACAGCCCAGAGGGGAGGAACAACCGTCTAGTTCTTCCTGGGATGACCTCTGAAGTCATATCGCAAAACTCATGAACACAGACAGGTAAAGAATTTGGGCAATTTGGGCTACTGTTGTAATAAACCTACCATAGTCAAGCCTCTGTCCACAATTACATTTTTCCTCCATACAAAGTACATCACACCCCTATGAGATCCCTACATCCCAACTCCAGTGGTGATATCATGCTCCAAGTCTAACAACTGTGATCCATTCAGCTCCAGACTCAAATCCTGTTGATCCTGAGACCAATGAACTAAAGGCCAACTCTTCAGTCCTCACTCACTGTACATATAATGTTGAAATAAACAGTAAATCACAAAGAACACTTATTTAAAAGTGAGAAGAATGGGAGGTGTGTGGCAGGCTTTGGTCTACAGGAGTTCTGAAACCCCATTGGATAAATGGTTGGATGTGTTACTTGATGGAGCAATGTTTCTACTCCCTTGGAGTGGCTGCTCCACCCATTGGTTTTAAAAGCCTTGGCTTAACTGTTTGAGAATTCTTCCTTTCCTGTCATCCTCTTTTGTTGTTGTCCTGTCACTTTGTCCTGTCCAACTGTTTGCAACCCCATGGACTGCAGCATGCCAGGCTTTCCTGTCCTTCACTGTCTCCTGGAGTTTGCTCAAACTCACTTCCATTAATTCAGTGATGCCATCCAACCATCTCATGCTCTGTTGCCCCCTTGTCCTCCTGCCCTCAATCTTTCCCAGCATCAAGATCTTTTCCAATGAGTCAGCTCTTTGCATCAGGTGGCCAAAGTATTGGAGTTTCAGCTTCAGCATTAGTCCTTCCAGTGAATACTCAGGGTTGATTTCCTTTAGGATTGCCTGGTTTGATCTCCTTGCTGTTCAAAGGACTCTCAAAAGTCTTCTCCAGCACCACAGTTTGAAAGCATCAGTTCTTCAGTGCTCATCATTCTTTACGGTACAACTCTCACATTTGTACATGATTACTGCAGAAAAGATAGCTTTGCCTATGCAGACCTTTGTCAGCAAAGTGATGTCTCTGTTTTTAATATGCTGTCTAGGTTGGTCATAGCTTTACTTCCAAGGAGCTAGCATCTTTTAATTTCATGGCTGCAATCACCATCCACAGTGATTTTGGAGCCCAAGAAAATGAAGTCTGTCACTGTTTCCATTTTTTTCCCAATTATTTGCCGTGAAGTGATGGGCCATGGTTCGCATTTTCTGAATGTTGTGTTTTAAGTCAGTTGTTTCACTCTCTTCTTTCACCTTCATCAAAAGGTTCTTTAGTTCCTCTTCACTTTTTGCCATTAAGGTGGTATCATCTGCGTATCAGAGTTTATTCATTTATCTCCCAGCAATCTTGATTCCCGCTTGAGCTTCATCCAACCCAACATTTCACATGATGTACTCTGCATATATGTTAAATAAACAGGGTGACAATATACAGCCTTAACATACTCCTTTCCCAATTTGGAACCAGTCCATTGTTTCACATCCAGTTGTAACTGTTGCTGCTTGACCTTTATACAGGTTTCTTAGGAGGCAGGTCAGGTGGTCTGGTGTTCCCATCTCTTCAAGAATTTCCCATGGTTTGTTGTGATCCATACAGTCAAAAGCTTTAGCGTAGTCAATGAAAGAGAAGTAGATGTTTTTCTGGAACTCCCTTTTTCTATGATTCAATGGATGTAGACAAGTTGATTTCTGGTTCCTCTGCCTCTTCTAAATCCTGCTTGTACATCTAGAAGTTTTCAGTTCATATACTGTTGAAGCTTAGCTTGAAAAATCTTGAGCATTAACTTCTTAGCATGTGAAACACATGCAATTGTGTGGTAATTTGAATAATTTTGGCATTGCCTTTCTTTGGGATTCGAATGAAAACTGACCTTTTCCAGTCCTGTGGCCACTGCTGAGTTTTCCAAATTTGCTGGCATATTGAGCACAGCACTTTAACAGCATCAACTTTTAGAATTTGAAATAGCTCAACTGGAATTCCATCACTTCTACTAGCTTTGTTTGTAGTAATGTTTCCTAAGGCCAACTTGACTTCACACTCCAGAATGTTTGGCTCTGGGTGGTCATCCTCTTTGGCTGTTTCTAAATTAAGTTGTCTGCCTTGGCAGCAAGTTGCTTTCTTAGCCTTCTTCTTGACCTTAAGAAGTTGGAGGCAAAGGAGTCTTTAAAATTTTAAAAGAAATCTCAGTCTTTTTATTACACAGGAATAACATTTGCCAATTCAATTGGCTTTACACTTTGTGTGCTTTCTATGTACCCAACTATTATTTATTCTCTGCATTGAAAGCCACAACTAAAATAGCTTCTAGACAGACCTCACTTTTTGAAGTCACTTCTAGTTTAGAGTTTCTCTTTTATATTCTTAAGCTTCCCTTTAGCCCAGTTGAGAAAGTCTATACAAATATAACATTCTTGATTTTATCTTTGTACTTATGGCTCATTTTATTCATTTTTAAAATTAGTATACAACAAAAATGACTTTTATTGTATGCACAGTCTTTTGAGTTATAATGTATGGATAGATTTGCATAATCATCATTACTGAGAATACAGATAACCATCCCATCATCCTAGAAATTTCTCTGTGCTGTCCCTTTAGAGTCACACTTTCCCCACTCCTAACCTGTGAGAACCTCGGATCTGTTTCCCATCACTATGTATTGAACTTTTAAGATGCCACACAAATGGAACCCCATATAGAATGCAAGTTTTTGACACTAGACTTACTCAGCACAATGAGTTCAATATACTGCCCCTATAAATGATGCATTCACTATTACTATTTAGTAGTATTTCAGTGTATGAATGAACCTAGTTTATGTAACCCTTCACCTGCTGAAAGATATTTGAGTTCTTTCCAGTTTGGGATAATTATGAACAGAAATTTTCTAAACAGCCTTCCTCAGTGATCAATGGAAAGAAATAGAGGGAAAAAATACAATGGGAAAGACTACAGATCTCTAGTCAAAGCTATGGTTTTTCCAGTGGTCATGTATGGATGTGAGAGTTGGACTATAAAGAAAGCTGAGTGCCAAAGAATTGATGCTTTTGAACAATTGTTGGAGAAGACTCTTGAGAGTTCCTTGGACTGCAAAGAGATCCAACCAGTCCACCCTAAAGGAAATCAGTCCTGAATATTCATTGGAAGGACTGATGCTGAAGCTGAAACTCCAATACTCTGGCCACCAGATGTGAAGAACCGACTCATTGGATAATACCCTGATGCTGGGAAAGATTGAAGATGGGAGGAGAAGGGGACAACAGAGGATGAGATGGTTGGATGGCATCACTGACGCGATGGACAAGAATTTGAGTAGACTCCGGGAGTTGGTGATGGGTAGGGAAGCATAGCATGTTACAGTCCATGGGGTGGCAAAGAGTCTGACATGACTGAGCTACTGAACTGAACTGATTGAGAGATCTCTTCAAGAAAATTAGAGATACCAAGGGAACATATCATGCAAAGATGGGCACAATAAAGGACAGAAATGATATGGACCTAACAGAAGCAGAAGATATTAAGAAGAGGTGGCAGGAATACACAGAATAACTATACAAAAAACATCTTCATGACCCAGATAACCATGATGGTGTGACCACTCAGCTAGAGGCAGACATCCTGGAATATGAAGTCAAGCAGGCCTCAGGAAGCATCACTATGAACAAAGCTAGTGGAGGTGATGGAATTCGAGCTGAGCTATTTCAAATCTTAAAAGATGATGCTGTGAAAGTGCTATACTCAATATGCAGCAAATTTGGAAAACTCAGTAGTGGCCATAGGACTGGAAAGTCAGTTTTCATTCCAATCCCAAAGAAAGGCAATGCCAAAAAATGGTCAAACTACCAAACAATTGCACTCATCTCACATGCTAGTAAAGTAATGCTCAAAATTCACAAAGCCAGACTTCAACAGTACATGAACTAGAATTTCCAGATGTTCAAACTGGATTTAGAAAAGACAGAGGAACCAGAGATCAAATTGGCAACATCCATTGGATTATCGAAGAAGCAAGAGAGTTCCAGAAGAACATATATTTCTGCTATATTGACTACACCAAAGCCTTTGACTGTGTAGTTCACAACAAACTGTGGAAAATTCTTAAAGAGATGGGAATAAAAGACCACCTTACCTGTCTCCTGAGAAATCTGTATGCAGGTCAAAAAGCAACAGTTGGAACCAGACATGGAAAAACAGACTGGTTCTAATTGGGAAAGGAGTACATCAAAGCTGTATATTGTCACCCTGCTTATGTAACTTATATGCAGAGTACAGCATGCAAAATGCTGGGCTTGATGAAGCACAAGCTGGAATCGATTTCCAGGAGACTCTGTGGGAGAGGGAGAGGGTGGGATTATTTGGGAGAATGGCATTGAAACATGCATAATATCATATATGAAATGAATTGCCAGTCCAGGTGCAATTCAGGATACAGGATGCTTGGGGCTGGTGCACTGGGATGACCCAGAGGGATGATATGGGGAGGGAGGTGGGAGGGGGGTTCAGGATGGGGAACACGTGTACACCCGTGGTGGGTTCGTGTTGATGTATGACAAAACCAATACAATATTGTAAAGTAATTAGCTTCCAATTAAAATAAATAAACATATAAATAAGAAAAAAAAAGATTTCCAGGAGATATTTCATTAAACTCAGATACAAAGATGTCACCACCCTTATGGCAGAAAGTGTAGAAGATCTAAAGAGCCTGTTGATGAAAGTGAAAGTGGAGAGTGAAAAAGTTGGCTTAAAGCTCAATATTCAAAAAACTAAGATCATGGTATCCAGTCCCATAACTTCATGGCAAATAGACAGGGAAACAATGGAAACAGTGATAGACTATTTTCTTGGACTCCAAATCATTGCAGAAGGTGACTGCAGCCATGAAATTAAAAGATTCTTGCTCCTTGAAAGAAAAGTTATGGCCAACCTAGACAGCATATTAAAAACCAGAGACACTAATTTGCCAACAAAGGTCCATCTAGTCAAAGCTACAATTTTTCCAGTAGTCATGTATGGATGTGAGAGTTGGACTATAAAGAAAACTGAGTGCCAAAGAATTGATGCTTTTGAACTGCAGTGTTGAAAAAGACTCTTGAGAGTCTCCTGGACTTCAAGGGGATCAAATCAGTCAATCCTAAAGGAAATAAGTCCTGAATACTCATTGGATGGACTGATCCTGAAGCTGAAACTCCAATACTTCGGCCACCTGATGCAAAGAACTGACTCATTCGAAAGACCCTGATGCTGGGAAAGATTGAAGGCAGGAGGAGAAGGGGATGAGAGAGGATGAGGTGGTTGGATGACATCACCAACTCAATGGACATGAGTTTGACTAGGCTCCGGGAGTTGGTGATGGACAAGAGGCCTGGTGTGCTGTAGTCCATGGGGTTGCAAAGAGTCCAACATGGCTGAGCGACTGAACTGAACTGTAACAACTGCATATATCTTCATGTAGATATAGGGTTTATGTTTGTTTTTTAACTTTTCTGGGGTAAATACATATGAGTGGAATTTCTGAGTCATAGGGAAAGGTACACTTGCATTTATAAGAAATAATGCACTTTTATTTCATGCTTGTACAGTTTTGCATTCCTACTATCAGTTTATGAAAGTTCCAGGTGCTTTCCATCCTTGGGAATTCTTAGTGTTCTTCTCCAATCTAATAGGTGTTCATCTTAACTTTAATTTGCATTTCCCTAATGATAAGTGAGAACATATTTTTATTGGCTTACATGACATCTATATATCTTCTTCAGTGAAGTTTCTGTGTCTTTTGACCATTTCCTAACTGGGTTATTTGTTTTTTTAATGTTTTTTATGTGTTTACTTAATGAACCTTGAAAGTTCTTTATATATAACTACATATGAAGTCTGTTAAATATGTGGCCTGAAAATACTTTTCCGAAGATGTGCTTTTTTCCCCATCTTCTTAACAGGATCTTTCACAAAGTAAACATTTTGAATGTTGTTAAAGCCTAAATTATTGATTTTTTTTCTTTGATGAATCATGCTTAGACATCATTTCTAAAAACATGTTCATCCATCCCTTTGTCTTGAAGAGTTTCTCATGTTGTCTTTGAAATGTTTTATAATTTTACGCTTAAATTTATGGTTAGAGTTAAGTCAATTTTTGTATAAAGGTTGTGGTTTAGAGCATGGTTTATTTGTTTGTCTTGGTAATAAACAGTCTTTTATATAGGGAGCATATAGTTTGGTTATGTTTTTAAAAATTTATTCTCCCTATCTCTGCCTTTAAATTTAAAAATTAATCTATTTACATTTAATGTAATTATTGGTACAATAGGATTTACATCTCTCATTTTGCTGTTTGTTTTCATATGTCTTGTATGAGTTTATACTTTTGCATTCCAGTCCTCTATAATGAAAAGGACCTCTTTTGGGGTGTTAGTTCTAAAAGGTCTTGTAGGTCTTCATAGAACCGTTCAACTTCAACTTCTTCAGCGTTACTGATTGCGGCATAGACTTGGATTACCGTGATATTGAATGGTTTGCCTTGGAAACGAACAGAGATCATTCTGTCGTTTTTGAGATTGCATCCAAGTACTGCATTTCAGACTCTTTTGTTGACCATGATGGCTACTCCATTTCTTTTAAGGGATTCCTGCCCACAGTAGTAGATATAATGGTCATCTAAGTTAAATTCACCCATTCCAGTCCATTTTAGTTCCCTGATTCCTCATTTTAGTTCGCTGATTCCTAGAATGTCGACGTTCACTTTTGCCATCTCTTGTTTGACCACTTCCAATTTGCCTTGATTCATGAACCTATGAATCCACCTTTCTATGCAATATTGCTCTCTACAACATTGGACCTTACTTCTATCACCAGTCACATCCACAACTGGGTATTGTTTTTGCTTTGGCTCCATCCCTTCATTCTTTCTAGAGTTATTTCTCCACTGATCTCCAGTGGCATATTGGACACCTACTGACCTGGGGAGTTCCTCTTTCAGTATCCTATCATTTTGCCATTTCATACTGTTCATGGGGTTCTCAAGGCAAGAATACTGAAGTGGCTTGCCATTCCCTTCTCCAGTGGGCCACGCTCTGTCAGACCTCTCCACCATGACCCGCCCATCTTGGGTGGCCCACTGGCATGGCTTAGTTTCATTGAGTTAGACAAGGCTGTGGTCCTAGTGTGATCAGATTGGCTAGTTTTCTGTGAGTATGGTTTTAGTGCGTCTGCCCTCTGATGCCCTCTTGCAACACCTACTGTCTTACTTGGGTTTCTCTTACCTTGGACGTGGGGTATTTCCTCACTGCCGCCCTCCTTGACCTTGAACGTGGAATAGCTCCTCTAGGCCCTCCTGAGCCCACGCAGCTACTGCTCCTTGGATGCAGGGTAGCTCCTCCCGGCCACTGCCCATGGCCTCAGACGTGGGGTAGCTCCTCTTGACCATTCCTGTGATGTTGCAGCCTGGCACTCTCAGCCGCTGCCCCTGACCACGGACGTGGGGTAACTCCTCTTGGCCGCTGCCCCTCCGGCATGGGGTCCTTCTGGCTTCTGCCCCTGACAAATTTGGAAAACTCAGCAGTGGCCACAGGACTGGAAAAGGTCAGTTTTCATTCCAATTCCAAAGAAAGGCAATGCCAAAGAATGCTCAGACTACTGCACACTTGCACTCATCTTACACGCTAGTAAAGTAATGCTCAAAATTCTCCAGGCCAGGTTTCAGCAATACGTGAACCATAAACTTCCTGATGTTCAAGCTGGTTTTAGAAAAGGCAGAGGAACCAGAGATCAAATTGCCAACATCTGCTTGATCATGGAAAAAGCAAGAGAGTTCCAGAAAAACATCTATTTCTGCTTTATTGACTATGCCAAAACCTTTGACTATGTGGATCACAACAAACTCTGGAGTATTCTGAAAGAGATGGGAATACCAGACCACCTGACCTGCCTCTTGAGAAACCTATATGCAGGTCAGGAAGCAACAGTTAGAACTGGACATGGAACAACAGACTGGTTCCAAATAGGAAAAGGAGTACGTCAAGGCTGTATATTGTCACCCTGCTTATTTAACTTATATGCAGAGTACATCATGAGAAATGCTGGGCTGGAAGAAGCACAAGCTGGAATCAAGATTGCTGGGAGAAATATCAATAACCTCTGATATGCAGTTGACACCACACTTATGGCAGAAAGTGAAGAAGAACTAAAAGCCTCCTGATGAAAATGAAAGTGGAGAGTGAAAAAGGTGGTTTAAAGCTCAACATTCAGAAAATGAAGATCATGGCATCCGGTCCCATCACTTCACTAGATGGGGAAACAGTGGAAACAGTGTCAGACCTTATATTTGGGGGCTCCAAAATCACTGCAGATGGTGACTGCAGCCATGAAATTAAAAGACGCTTGCTCCTTGGAAGGAAAGTTATGACCAACCTAGATAGCATACTGAAAAGCAGAGACATTACTTTGCCAACAAAGGTTCATCTAGTCAAGACTATGGTTTTTCCAGTGGTCATGTATGGATGTGAGAGTTGGACTGTGAAGAAAGCTGAGCACCAAAGAACTGATGCTTTTGAACTGTGGTGTTGGAGAAGACTCTTGAGAGTCCCTGGACAGCAAGGAGATCCAACCAGTCCATTCTGAAGGAGATGAGCCCTGGGACTTCTTTGGAAGGACTGATGCTAAAGCTGAAACTCCAGTACTTTGGCCACCTCATGCGAAGAGTTGACTCATTGGAAAAGACTCTGATGCTGGGAGAGATTGGGGGCAGGAGGAGAAGGGGACGACAGAGGATGAGATGGCTGGATGGCATCATGGACTCGATGGACATGAGTCTGAGTGAACTCTGGGTATTGGTGATGGACAGGGAGGCCTGGCGTGCTGCAGTTCATGGAGTTACAAAGAGTCGGCCATGACTGAGCGACTGAACTGAACTGAAGTGAACTGTATGGGTTTCTTAATTCTGACATTACTACCTCATTTTGCATTACTTACATGTTTTCTTTTGTACCACTTTTTTATTCTTGTCATTTCTTTGACTGTATGTTTTTAAATTATTTTCTTAGTTGTTTCCTTGGGGATTGCCATTAACATCTTAATAAAATTCTACTTTGGATTAATACCAACTTAATTTCACTAGTGTGCAAACATTGTTGTTGCTGTTGTTTTTCAGTCACTCAGACGTGTCCAGCTCTTTGCAACCCCATGAACTGCAGCACGCCAGGTTTCCCTGTCCTTCACCACCTCCCGGAGCTTGCTCAAATTCATGTCCATTGAGTTGGTGATGCCATCCAACCACCTCATCCTCTGTCATCGCCTTCTCCTCCTGCCTTAATCTTTCCCAGCATCAGGGTCTTTTCCAATGAGTCAGCTCTTTGCATCAGGAGGCCATATTATTGGAGTTTCAGCTTCAGCATCAGTCCTTCCAATGAATACACAGAACTGATTTTCTTTAGGATTGACTGATTTGATCTCCTTGCAGTCCAAGGGACTCTCAAGAGTCTTCTCCAACACCACAGTTCAAAGGCATCAATTCTTCAGTGCTCAGCTTTCTATATAATTCAACTCTCACATCCACACATGACTACTGGAAAAACCATAGCCTTGACTAGATGGACCTTTGTTGGTAAAGTAATGTCTCTGCTTTTCAATATGCTATCTAGGTTGGTCATAGCTTTTCTTCCAAGGAGCAAGCATCTTTTAATTTCATGGTGGTAGTCACCGTCTGCAGTGATTTTAGAGCCTAAGACAATAAAATCTCTCACTGTAGCCATTGCTTTCCCATTTATTTGCCATGAGGTGATGGGACTGGTAAGGAGATACCCCTCATCCAAGGTAAGGAGCAGCGGCTGTGCTTTGCTGGAGCAGCCATGAAGAGATACCCCACGCCCAAAGTAAGAGAAACCCAAGTAAGATGGTAGGTGTTGCAAGAGGGCATCAGAGGGCAGACACACTGAAACCATACTCACAGAAAACTAGTCAATCTAATCACACTAGGACCACAGCCTTGTCTAACTCAATGAAACTAAGCCATGCCCGTGGGGCCACCCAAGATGGGTGGGTCATGGTGGAGAGGTCTGACAGAGCGTGGTCCACTGAAGAAGTGAATGGCAAGCCACTTCAGTATTCTTGCCTTAAGAACCCATGAACAGCATGAAAAGGCAAAATGATAGGATACCAAAAGAGGAACTCCCCAGGTCATTAGGTGCCCAATATGCTACTCAAGATCAGTGGAGAAATAACTCCAGAAAGAATGAAGGGATGGAGCCAAAACAAAAACAATACCCAGTTGTGGATGTGACTGGTGATAGAAACAAGGTCTGATGCTGTAAAGAGCAATATTGCATAGGAACCTGGAATGTCAGGTCCATGAATCAAGGCAAATTGGAAGTAGTCAAACAAGAGATGGCAAAAGTGAACGTCGACATTCTAGGAATCAGTGAACTAAAATGGACTGGAATGGGTGAATTTAACTTAGATGACCATTATATCTACTACTGCGGGCAGGAATCCCTCAGAAGAAACGGAGTAGCCATCATGGTCAACAAAAGAGTCCGAAATGCAGTACTTGGATGAAATCTCAAAAACGACAGAATGATCTCTGTTCACCTCCAAGGCAAACCATTCAATATCACAGTTATCCAAGTCTATGCCCCAACCGGTAATGCTGAAGAAGCTGAAGTTGAATGGTTTTATGAAGACCTACAAGACCTTTTAGAACTAACACCCAAAAAAGATGTCCTTTTCATTATAGGGGACTGGAATGCAAAAGTAAGAAGTCAAGAAACATCTGGAGTAACAGGCAAATTTGGCCTTGGAATGCAGAATGAAGCAGGGCAAAGACTAATAGAGTTTTGCCAAGAAAATGCACTGGTCATAGCAAACACCCTCTTCCAACAACACAAGAGAAGACGCTACACATGGACATCACCAGATGGTCAACACTGAAATCAGATTGATTATATTCTATGCAGCCAAGGATGGAGAAGCTCTATACAGTCAACAAAAACAAGACCAGGAGCTGACTGTGGCTCAGATCAGGAACTCCTTATTGCCAAATTCAGACTTAAATTGAAGAAAGTAGGGAAAACCGCTAGACCATTCAGGTATGACCTAAACCAAAACCCTTATGATTATACAGTGGAAGTGAGAAATAAATTTAAGGGCCTAGATCTGATAGATAGAGTGCCTGATGAACTATGGAATGAAGTTCGTGACATTGTACAGGAGACAGGGATCAAGACCATCCCATGGAAAAGAAATGCAAAAAAGCAAAATGGCTGTCTGGGGAGGCCTTACAAATAGCTGTGAAAAGAAGAGAAGTGAAAAGCAAAAGAGAAAAGGAAAGATATAAGCATCTGAATGCAGAGTTCCAAAGAATAGCAAGAAGAGATAAGAAAGCCTTCTTCAGCAATCAATGCAAAGAAATAGAGGAAAACAACAGAATGGGAAAGACTAGAGATCTCTTCAAGAAAATTAGAGATACCAAGGGAACATTTCATGCAAAGATGGGCTCGATAAAGGACAGAAATGGTCTGGACCTAACAGAAGCAGAAGATATTAAGAAGAGGTGGCAAGAATACACAGAAGAACTGTACAAAAAAGATCTTCACGACCCGGATAATCATGATGGTGTGATCACTAATCTAGAACCAGACATTTTGGAAAGTGAAGTCAAGTGGGCCTTAGAAAGCATCACTATGAACAAAGCTAGTGGAGGTGATGGAATTCCAGTTGAGCTACTTCAAATCCTGAAAGATGATGCTGTGAAGTGCTGCACTCACTATGCCAGCAAATTTGAAAAGCTCAGCAGTGGTCACAGGACTGAAAAAGGTCAGTTTTCATTCCAATTTCCAAGAAAGGCAATGCCAAAGAATGCTCAAACTACCACACAATTGCACTCATCTCACACGCTAGTAAAGTAATGCTCAAAATTCTCCAAGCCAGGCTTCAGCAATACGTGAACCTTGAACTCCCTGATGTTCAAGCTGGTTTTAGAAAAGGCAGAGGAACCAGAGATCAAATTGCCAACATTCGCTGGATCATGGAAAAAGCAAGAGAGTTCCAGAAAAACATCTATTTCTGCTTTATTGACTATGCCAAAGCCTTTGACTGTGTGGATCACAATAAACTGTGGAATATTCTGAGAGAGATGGGAATACCAGACCACCTAACCTGCCTCTTGAGAAATCTGTATGCAGGTCAGGAAGCAACAGTTAGAACTGGACATGGAACAACAGACTGGTTCCAAATAGGAAAAGGAGTATATCAAAGCTGTATATTGTCACCCTGCTTATTTAACTTATATGCAGAGTACATCATGAGAAACGCTGGACTGGAAGAAACACAAGCTGGAATCAAGATTGCCGGGAGAAATATCAATAACCTCAGATATGCAGATGACACCACCCTTATGGCAGAAAGTGAAGAGGAACTCAAAACCCTCTTGATGAAAGTGAAAGAGGAGAGTGAAAAAGTTGGCCTAAAGCTCAACATTCAGAAAACAAAGATCATGGCATCCAGACTCATCACTTCATGGGAAATAGATGGGGAAACAGTGGAAACAGTGTCAGACTTTATATTTGGGGGCTCCAAAATCACTGCAGATGGTGACTGCAGCCATGAAATTAAAAGACGCTTACTCCTTAGAAGAAAAGTTATGACCAACTAGATAGTATATTTTAAAGCAGAGACATTACTTTGCCGACTAAGGTCTGTCTAGTCAAGGCTATGGTTTTTCCTGTGGTCATGTATGGATGTGAGAGTTGGACTGTGAAGAAGGCTGAGCGCTGAACAATTGATCCTTTTGAACTGTGGTGTTGGAGAAGACTCTTGAGAGTCCCTGGGACTGCAAGGAGAGTCAACCAGTCCATTCTGAAGGAGATCAGCCCTGGGATTTCTTTGGAAGGAATGATGCTAAAGCTGAAACTCCAGTACTTTGGCCACCTCATGCGAAGAGTTGACTCATTGGAAAAGACTTTGATGCTGGGAGGGATTTGGGGCAGGAGGAGAAGGGGACGACCGAGGATGAGATGGCTGGATGGCATCATGGACTCGATGGATGTGAATCTGAGTGAACTCCGGGTGTTGGTGATGAATAGGTAGGCCTGGCATGCTGAGATTCATGGAGTCGCAAAGAGTTGGACACGACTGAGCGTCTGAACTGAACTGAACTGATGGGACTGGAAGCTGCATTGCTGCAATACAACTCTATTACCTAACTCTTTTATGCTGTTAACATCCTAAATTAGATGTTTATACATTGTGTAAACACCACATATATTTGTAATTATTGCTTTATGTGGTTGTCTTTTAAGAAAGAGAAAACAATTTACACACAAGCATATTTATGTTGCAATTTGTATTTATGGATATATATATATACACACACACACATACACAGTTATTGGTTTTTTGGGGATGTTATGTGTGTGCTCATTTGCTTAGTCATGTCTAACTCTTTGCAACTGGACAGGCTCCTCTATTGGTGGAATTTTCCAGGCAAGAATACTGAAGAGGGTTGCCATTTCCTACTCCAAGGTATCTTCTGAATCCAGGGATTAAACCTGCATCTCTTGAGTCTCCTGCATTGGCAGGCAGATTCTTTACTGCTGCGCCACCTTGGAAGCCCCTTTTATGGATGTAGTTACTTTTAATTGCTCATATATATTCAATATACTGTCGAGTGTCATTTCACTTCAGCCTGAAAGACTCCCTTAAAGTATATCTCATAGGCAAGTCTACAGGAGAGGTTCTCTATCTTAATTTCTCTTTCATTTTCAAAGGATAATAATATTATATATATATCTTATATATATTTTGACTCTGTGGGAGAGGGAGAGGGTGGGATGATTTGGGAGAATGGCATTGAAACATGTATAATATCATATAAGAAACAGATCGCCAATCTAGGTTCGATGCAGGATACAGGATGCTTGGGGTTGGTGCACTGGGATATCAGAGGGATGGTATGGGGAGGGAGGTGGGAGGGGGGTTCAGGAGTGGGAACTTATGTACACCCGTGGTGGATTCATGTTGATGTATGGCAAAACCAATACAGTATTGTAAAGTAAAAAAATAAAATAAAATAATAATAAAAAAATTCTTGGTTAACAGTTTTTTTTTTCCTTCATCTTTTGAAAATGCCAGCCCAGTGCGTCCTGGACATTGTGGCTTCTGATATGAAATCTGCTGTTAATATTTTTGAGGATTCATTGTACATAATGAATTGCTTCTCTGCTGCTTTCAGGATTCTGACCTTCAATGATTCAATCATGATTTTTGTGTGGATATCTAAGTTTATTCTACTTGGAGTTTGTTAAGCTTCTTAGATGTGTAGATTAATATTTTAATCAAATTTAAGAATATTTTGCCATCAAATATTTATTGTTCTCCTTTCTCTCACTCTTTCTCTTCTCCCGTTTTGAACCATTATTATGTATACATCTGTATTTGGGTGTTGTCTCACAGGTCTCTTATGCTCTGTTCATATTTCTTCTTTCTTCTTTTTTTTTCATTTCTTTAGATTGGATAATCTCAATTGGGCTACCTTTAAGTTTACTGAATCTTTATCCTACCTGCTCAAGTATACTATTGCGTCCTTCCAGTAAATTTTATTTTTCAGTTTTGTAATTTTCAATTCCAACCATTCTATTTGGTTACCTCAAAATATCTCTTTAGAACAAAGTTACATATAGTTTCACTATATATTACAGTTATTTTTTAAGTAGATAAATTAAGATTTTTAGATTGAGTTTCATTATCCAACTCTCAAAAGTTAATAGAATGAATAGACAGAAAGGTAGAAGGATATAGTAGACCTGAAAAGCACTATGAACCAATTCAATATAGTTAAGATTTATACAATTTTCACGCAACCACAGGGAACAAACTCTATTCAAGTTCCCATAGACTATAAAGCAGGAGACACTGGAATACATCCAGGGACGTAAAACAAGGTGTAAAATTTCATGGTCTAAAGGCATTGAAATCATAGAGTGTGTTCTCTTATCACTGTAGAATTATGCTAGAAATCCATATCAAAAGATATTTGATAATAACCCACATATTTTCAAGTGCAATGAGACATTTACCAAAAGAGATCTTTGACTTACCCACTGAAAGCCTTAATAAAGGTAAAAGACTGAAAAGCACAGAGGGTGATTACAGAGAAGAAAGCGTTTAAATGAGAAGTTAATATCAAATGAGAAATTAATATCAAAGATACTTTAAAAAACCCATGTATTTGAAAATTAAATGTGTGCTTTTAAATGATGGGTTTATCTAAGAAGTGATAACAAGGAAAATTAGAAAATATTTGTAACAGAATAAAAATGAGAAGAGAATTTATCAGAATATGTTGTATGCAAGTGAAAGCTGCTTAATGTAACCAACCATCATGTGGAATCTTGAATAAGATGTAAAAACAAATAATTGACACTAGCATAAAATTCTGTGAAATTTGGACAAAATCTGTAACTAAGTTAATAATACTGTGGATGACAACAAACTGTGGAAAATTCTTCAAGAGATGGGAATACAAGACCACCTTACCTGCCTCCTGAGAAATCTGTGTGCAGGTCAAGAAGCAACAGTTGTTCCAGACATGGAACAACAGACTGGTTCCAAATTGGGAAAGGAGTACGTCAAGGCTATATATTGTCACCCTGCTTATTTAACTTATATGCTGAGTACATCATGCAAAATGCTAGGCTGGGTGAAGCACAAGCTGGAATCAAGATTGCTGGGAGAAAAAATAACCTCAGATATGCAGATGATACCAGTCTTATGTCAGAAAGCAAAGAAGAACTAAAGAACCTCTTGATGAAAGTAAAGAGGAGAGTGAAAAAGTTGGCTTAAAACTCAATATTCAGAAAGTGAAGATCATGGCATCCAGTCCCATCACTACATGGCAAATAGATGGTGGAAACAAGACTTTATTTTCTTGGGCTCCAAAATCACTGCAGATGGTGTCTGCAGCCATGAAATTAAAAGATGCTTGCTCCTTGGAAGAAAAGCTATGACCAACCTAGACAGCATATTAAAAAGCAGAGACATTACCAACAAAGGTTTGTCTAGTCAAAGCTATGAATTTTCCAGTAGTCATGTATGGATGTGAGAGTTGGATCATAAAGAAATCTGACCCTGGAAGAATTGATGCTTTTGAGCTGTCATGTTGGAGAAGCCTTGTGAGAGTCCCTTGGACTGCAAGGAGATCAAATTAGTCAATTCTAAAGGAAATCAGTCCTGAATATTCATTGAAATGATTGATTCTGAAGCTGAACTCCAATACTTTGGCCACCTGATGCAAAGAACTGACTCATTGGAAAAGACCCTGATGATGGGAAAGATTGAAGGCAGGAGGAGAAGGGGACGACAGAGGATGAGATGGCTAGATGGCATCACCAACTCGATGGATGTGAGTTTGAGTGAACTCCAGGAGCTGGTGATGGACAGGGAGGCCTGGAGTGCTGCGATTCATGGGGTCACAAAGAGTCAGACAGGACTGAGTGACTGAACTGAACTGAACTAAACTGACCAGTTTTTCTAGCACCAACTGTTGAAGAGACCATCTTTTCTCCATTATATGTCTTTGCCTCCATTGTCAAATATAAACTGTTAGGTGTGTGCATTTATTTCTGGACTTTCTATTTTGTTCCTTTGATCTATATTTCTGTCTTTGTGCCAGTACCATACTGTCTTGATGACTGCAGCTTTGCAGTAAAAGCTGAAGTCAGCCAGATTGATTCTTCCAGCTCCATTCTTCTCTCTCAAGATAGCTTTGGCTATTTGGGGTCTTTTGGGTTCCATACGAATTGTGAAATTATTTGTTCTAGTTCTGTGAAAAATACTGCTGTTAGTTTGATAGGGATTGCATTGAATCTATAGATTACTTTGGGTAGTATACTTGTTTTCACTATATTGATTCTTCCAATCCAAGAACATGGCATATTTGTGCCATCTTTGATTTATTTCATCAGTGTTTTATAGTTTTATGTATATCAGTCTTTTGTTTCTTTAGATACATTTATTCCTAAGTATTTTATTCTTTTCATTGTAATGGTGAATGGGATTTTTTTCCCTTAATTTCTCTTTTTGATTTTTCATTGTTATCATATAGAAATACAAGGGAGTTCTGTGTATCAATTTTATATCCTGTGACTTTACTATATTCATTGATTAGTTCTAGTAATTTTCTGGTGGCATCTTTAGGGTTTTCTATGTAAAGGATCATGTCATCGGCAAACAGAGTGTTACTTCTTTTCCAATCTTTTTTCCTTGTATTTCTTTTTCTTCTCTGATTGCTGTGGCTAGGATCTCAAAGACTATGTTGAATAGTAGTGGTGAGAGTGGGCACCCTGGTTTGTTCCTGATTTTAGAGTAAATTCTTTCTTTCTTTCTTTCTTTCTTTCTTTTTTTTTTTTTTTTGCCATTGGGGATAATGTTTGCTGTGGGTTTGTCATATATGGCTTTTGCAAATAAGTTAATCTCTACCATTTTTCTAGATTCTATATATAAGTGGCATTATATGATATTTGATTTCTCTTTTGACTTACTTCACTCTGTATGACAACATCTAGGTCCATCCACTTCTCTGTAAATGACTCAATTTCATTCCTTTTTATGGCTGAATAATATTCCATTTACACGACTGAGCAACTGAATTGAACTGAATACTCCATTGGATAACATGCATTGCATCTTTATCTATTCATCTGTGGATTGTCATTTATATTGCTTCCATGTCCTAGCTATTGTAAATGGTGCTGCAATGAACACCAGTGTGCATGCATCCTTTTAAATTATGATTTTCTCTGGATGTATGCCTAGGAGTGGGACTTCTGGACCACATGATAGCTCTAATTTTAGTTTTTTAAGAAACCTCCAAACTATTCTCCATAGTGGCTATACCAATTTACATCCCCACCAATAGCAAAGATGGTTTTCCATCTTTCCACACCCCCTCCAGCATTTATTGTTTGTAGATTTGTTGCTGATAGCCATTCTAACTGGTGTGAGATGATACCTCATTATAGTTTCGATAGATATTTCTCTAATACATTTTTATGTCTTCTTTGGAGAAATGTCTATTTAGGCCTTCTACTCATTCTTTGATTGGGTTGTTTGGGCTTTGTTGGTTAGTTGTGGTTTTTTTTTTGTTTGTTTTGGTTTTTTTTTGAGCTGCATGAACTCTTTCTATGTTTTGGAGATTAATACTTTGTCAGTTGTTTCATTTGCTTATATTTCTTCCATTCTGAGCATTGTCTTTTCATTTTGTTTATAGTTTCCTCTGTTATGCAAAAGCTTTTAAGTTTAATCAGATCCCATTTATTGATTTTTGCTTTTATTTTCATTACTTTAGGAGGTGAGTTGTAAAAGATCTTGTAATGAATTATGTCAAAGAGTGTTCTGTCTATATTTTCCTTTAAGGATTTCATAGTGTTTAACCTTGCATTTTGGAGAAGGAAATGGCAACCCACTCCAGTACTCTTGCCTGGAGAGTCCCATGGAGGGAGGAGCCTGGTAGGCTACAGTCCATGGGGTCGCAAAGAGTCGGACACGACTGAGTGACTTCACTTTCACTTTCACAACCTTACATTTAGGTCTTCAATCCATTTTGAGTTTTTATTTTTTGTATATGCTGATAGGTAATATAATTTCATTCTTTTACATATAGTTGTCCAGTTTTCCCAGCACCACTTATTGAAGATACTGTCTTCTCCATTCTATATTCTTGCCTCCTTTGTCATAGATTAGGTGCCCCTATGAGTGTGGGTTTATCTCTGAACTTCCTATTCTGTTCCACTGATCTATATTACTGTTTTTGTTTTAGTGCCATACTTTTGGACTACTGCAGGTTTGTAGTATAGTCTGGAGTCAGGGAAACTGTTTTCTCCAGCTTAGAAGTTTTCACAGAACTGGAACAAAAAATATTATGCTCTGCATTAAAACCCAAAAGACCCTGAATAGCAAAAGCAGTCTTGAAGAGACTGTCTTATCTTCACTATATATGCTTACTTCCTTTTTGTAGCTTAATTGCCCATATAAGTGTGGGTTGATTTCTGACGGCTCTATTCTATTTCATTGATCTCTGTGTCTGTTTTGGTGCCAATATCATACTCTTTATGTTACTGTGGCTTTGATAATTTGAAATCAAGAAGTGTAATACCTCCAGCTTTGTTCTTCCTCCAGACTTTTTTAGCTATTCGGGGTATTTGCATTTCCATACAAATTCTGGAATTATTTATTCCAGTTTTGTGATAAATGCCATCAGCATTTTGATAGGAATTGCACTGAATCTGTATAATGCCTTGGATAACATGGTAATTTTAACAATATTCAGTTCAATTCAGTAGCTCAGTTGCATACAACTCTTTGTGACCCCCAGGGAATGCAGCATGCCAGGCTTCCCTGTTCATCACCAACTCTTAGAGCTTGCTCAGATTCTTGTCCATCAAGTCAGTGATGCCATCCAACCATCTCATCCTGTTGTTCCCTTCTCCTCCTGCCCTCAATCTTTCCCAGCATTAGGGTCTTTTCCAATGAGTCAGTTCTTCACATCAGGTGATCAGAGTATTGGAGCTTTAGCTTCAGCGTCAGTCCTTCCAATGAATATTCAGGACTGATTTCCTTTAGGATTGATGGGTTGGATCTCCTTGCAGTCCAAGGCTTTTCCAACACCACAGTTCAAAAGCATCAATTCTTTGGTGCTCAGCTTTCTTTATGGTCCAACTCTCAAATCCATACATGACTACTGGAACAACCATAGCTTTGACTAAATGAGCCTTTGTCAGTAAAATAACGTCTCTGCTTTTCAATATTCTGTCTAGGTTGGTCATAGCCTTTCTTCCAAGGAGTAAGCATCTTTTACTTTCATGGCTGCAGTAACCATCTGCAGTGATTTTCAAGTTCAAGAAGATAAAGTCTGTCACTGTTTTCCCATCTATTTGCCACGAAGTGATGGGACTGGATGACATGATCTTCATTTTTTGAATGTCGAGTTTTAAGCCACCTTTCTCACTATCCTCTTTCACTTTCATCAAGAGGCTGTTTAGTTCCTCTTTGCTTTCTGCCATAATGATGGTGTCATTTGCATATCTGAGGTTACTGATATTTCTCTTGGCAGTCCTGAGTACAGATTGTGCTTCATCCAGCCCAGCATTTAGTATGAGATACTCTGCATAAAGTTAAATAAACAGGGTGACAATATACAGCCTTAACATTCTTCCTTTCCCAATTTGGAACCAGTCCATTGTTTCACATCCAGTTCTAACTGTTGCTTCTTGACCTGCATACAGATTTCTCAGGAGGCAGGTGAGGTGGTTTTGTATTCCCATGTCTATAAGAATTTTCCACAGTTTGTTAGTGATCCACATGGTCAAAGACTTGAGTGTAGTCAATGAAGCAGATGGTTTAGTTGCTAAATCATGTCTGACTCTTGTGATCCCATGGACTGTAGCCTGCCAGGCTCCACTGTCCATGGGATTCTCCAGGTGAGAATACTGGAGTGGGTTGCCATTTCCTTCTCCAGATGATCTTTCCAACCCAGAAATTGAACCCGTGGTCTCCTGCATTTCAGGCAGATTCTGCAATGAAGCAGAAGTAGATGTTAATTCTTCCAGTTCATGAACATGGTATATCTTTCCATCTGTGTATGTCAACTTCAATTTATTTTATCAGTGCCTTATAGATTTCTGTGTACAGATCATTTGCCTCCTTAATTAAATTTGCTTCTAGGTATTTAATTCAGTTTGATGTGATGTTAAATGGAATTGTTTCCTTAAATTCTCTTTGTGGTATTTCTTAGTGTATAGAAATACAATGTATTTCTGTTTATTGAATTTGTGTCCTAAAACTTTACTGATTTCATTGATGAGTTCTAGTAGTTTGTGTGTGTGTGGCATCTTTAGGATTTTTTATGTATATCATGTAATCTGCAAACTGTGACAGTTTTGATTCTTTTCTTTCAAGAATCAGGTATTTCTTTTTCTTGTTTGATTATTGTGGTTGGGAACTTCAATTCTATGTTGAATAAAAGTGCAAGGATGGTCATCCATGCCTTGTTCCTAATACAGAAGAAATACATTCACCTTTTCATAGCTGAGTACAATGTTAGCTGCAGACTTGTTATATATGGTCTTTTGATGTGATCATGTGATTTTTCTTCTTCTATGTGTTAATAAGGTATATCATATTGATTGATTTATGATACTGGACCATTCTTGCATTCTTGGGATAAATCCCACTTAATCATGATTTATAATCCTTCTAATGCATTGCTCAATTCATTTTGCTAGTATTTTGTTGAGGATTTTTGCATCTATATTCCTCAGTGATATTGGCCTTTAATTTTCTTTTTTTGTGATATCTTTGTTTGGCTTTAGTATCAGGGTGATGCTGGGTTCATAGGATGAATTTGCAAGCATTCCTTCCTCTGCATATTTTGGAATAGTTTAAGAAAAATAGGTGTCAACTCATCTCTAAATGTTTGGTAAAATTCAACTGTGAAGCCATCTGGTCCTGGACTTTTGTTTGGGGGGAGGTTGTGTTGTTGTTGTTGTTGTTGTTGTTATTACTAATTCAATTTCATTACTGATAAATCATCTCTTCACATTTTTTTTTATTTCTTTGTGGTTCAGTTTTGAGAGACTGTACTTTTCTATGAATTCAAACATTTTTTTCTAGGACTTTCCCGTTGGCTCAGTGGTAAAGAATCCTCCTGCAATGCAGGAAATTCAGGAGACATGGGTTTGATCCTTGGATCAGGAAGATCCCTGGAGGAGGAAATGGCAACTCCCTTCAGTATTCTTGCCTAGAAAATCCCATGTACAGAGGAACCTGACAGGATACAGTCCATAGACTCACAAAGAGTTGGACATGACTTAATACACATGCATGCAAATGTTTTTTCTAGGCTATTTTATTGGCATATAATTGTTTGTAGCAATTAATCTTTTATGATCCTTTATATTTCTGTAGCGTCAGTTTTGACTTCTTTTTGCTTTCTGATTTCATTGATTTCTGCTCTCTCTTAAGGTTAAATGCATTGTAACAACTCTGCATTTTTACTCAACCCTCCTCCTCCCAGTTTTCTGTTCTCAACTTCATATTTTACATGTTTTTGTGTATTCTTTAACTACTTATTGTTGATATACATGATTTTACTACTTCTGTCTTTTAACCTTCCTAATAACTTCATATATGGTTAGTTTACAGTCTTTACTGTACATTTATATTTACCAATGAGACTTTTTTCTTTTATCATTTTTATATTTCCAGTTGTGTACTTCTCCTTTTTTACTTAGAGAAATCTGTTTATCATTTCCTGTAAAGCTGGTTTGGTGGTGGTGAACTCCTTTAGTATTTGTTTACAAAACATTTTACAATTTTTGTTTTTAATTGAAGGAGAGTTGCTTTACAATATTGTGTTAGTTTCTGCTATACTTAAACATGAATCAGCCATAGGTATACATATGTCCCCCTCTCTTGAACCTCCCTCCCACCTCCTACCCATCTCACCCCTCTAGATTGTCACAGAGCACCAGATTTGAGCTCCCATCATCATACAGCCAAATTTTCACTGGGTATCTATTTTACATATTATAATGTATATGTTTCAACTCATCCCTTTCTCTCCTTCTCCCACAAGTCTATTCTCCATGTCTGTGTCTCCACTGCTGCCATGCAAATAGGTTTGTCAGTACCACCTTTCTAGAGTCCATATATATACATTAATATACATTTGTTTTTCTCTTTCTGACTTATTTTATATAATAGACTCAAGGTTCATCTACCTCATTAGAACTGACTCAAATACATTCATTTTTATGACTGAGTAATATTCCACTGTATATATGTGCCACAACTTCTTTATCCATTCATTTGGCAGTGGGCATCTAAGTTGCTTCCATGTCCTAGATATCGCAAATAAAGCTACAGTCAACATTGGTATCCTTGTGTCTTTTGATCTCTCCATCAAATCTAAATGAAAATCTTACTGGGTAGATTATTTTTGTAGGTTTCTCCCTTTCATCATCATACCACTCTCTTCTGGCCTGCCAAGTTTCTGCTGAAAAATCAACTAATACACTCATGAGTCTTCCCTTGTATGTAGCCTGTTTCCCTGGAGGCTTTTTAATATTTTCTCTTTATTTTTAATTTTTGCTGCTTTAATTATAATGTTTTTTGGTGTGACCCTCTATGACTTGATTCTGGTTCAGACTCTCTATGTTTCCTGGATCTGGATATCTATTTCCTTTCCAGGTTGGGGAAGGTTTCAGTTCTTTAGTCTTCAGATATGTTCTCTGACCCCTTCTCTCTCTCTTCTCCTTCTGCTGCTGCTGCTGCTAAGTCACTTCAGTCGTGTCCAACTCTGTGCTACCCCATAGACGGTAGCCCACCAGGCTCCCCCATCCCTGGGATTCTCCAGCCAAGAACACTGGAGTGGGTTGCCATTTCCTTCTCCAAGGCATGAAAGTGAAAAGTGAAACTGAAGTCGCTCAGTCGTGTCCGACTCTTAGCGACCCCATGGACTGCAGCCCACTAGGCTCCTCCATCCATGGGATTTTCCAGCAAGAGTACTGGAGTGGGGTGCCATTGCGTTCTCCGCTTCTCCTTCTGTGACTCCTCTAATGTGAATGTTAATATACTTAATGATGTTACTGAGGTGTCTTAATCTCTCATTTCTTTTTAATATTTTTTGCTGTTTCAGTGGTTTCCACTATGCTGTCTTTCAGCCCACTGATGCATTTCTCTGTATTATCTACTCTAGTGCTGATTTCTTCCAGAGTACTTTTTGTTTGTTTGTTTTAGTTATGTAATTTTCATCTCTGTTTGGTTCTTTATATTTTCTCTTAGTTCAAAGCTTCTAACTTGTTCATCCATTCTTCTCCTGAGTTTTTGAACATCTTTATGATCATTATCTTGAATTCTTTACTAGATAGATCACTTATCTCAACTTTACTTAATTCATTTTGGGGGGACTTTGTCATGTTCCTTCATTTGGAATATATTCTTCCAATTTGCTGTGTTTATTTCTGTATATTTGGTGTGTTGATTATGTTTCTCAACCTTGGAGAAGTGGCCTTTAGAAGACGCCCTATATGCCCCAGAAACACACTCCTCTCTGATCACCAGAGCTACAGGTTCTAGGGGGTCTTCCCATGTAGGCTGCGTGGGTCCTTCTGTTGTAGTGGACTTTCTACTATAGGTGACCTCCAGTCTGGCTGGTTTCCAGGCCTGCCTTCTGTGGAGGTTTCTGATGCTGGTGGGCAAGGTAGGGTCATGAAGCAGCTTGCTGTAGAACTCAAGGAACCTCAGAACTTGTGCTGGCCAACTTGTGGGTGGGGCTACCTTTTAAGGTAGGTGGTTGCACGTCTGGGCATCCCAGATGTGGCGTTAACTTGTTAGTGGGCAGAACCTGTTTTTTTGACAGAACTGCCTGAGTTGTTTCAAAGCTGGTGTTGGCCTACTGGTCATTGGGTCTGGGTCCCAGGCAGATTTCTGAGGGGTCTAGAGTCTTAGAACTGGTATTGGCCTGCTGGTTGGTGAGGCTGGTGTCCCGGAGGATCCCAGGGCTGATGTTGACCTGCTGGTAGATAGAGGCAGGACATGGGGCCCCTGGAACAGGGTTCTGGGAGTCCTGGTGGAGCTGGTGTCAGCTCACAAGTGTATGGGGCCAAATCCTGGGGCAGCTGGATGAGGGGCTCAAGATATGCCAGGGCTGGTGTTGGTCTGCTCATGGGAGAGGCTGGGTTATCTTTGGGGTTGGTGCTGTCCTTCTTGTAGGTGGGCTGTATCCTGACATGGCAGGCTGAGAGGCTGTGGTGGTACTGGTGCCCACTGGTATATGGAACAGGGCACACAGCATCCTGGGGCTGGTGCCAGCCTCCTGATGGGTGGATTTGGGTCCAGAGTTTCTGGTTGCAGGGCCCAGGAGCTCCTGGGCTTAGTGCCAGTACATTGGTGTGTAGGACTATGTTTTGGGACTTGTAGTAAATAAGGCCAGGTCCCACTATTTCCCACAGTCTTCCTCCGGCTTTCCTGAAAGTAAGTCCCACTGGCCCTTCAAAGCCAGTTGTTCTAGGGGTTGTCTTTCCACTTCAGGACCCCTAGGCTGAGGATGCTTATGTGGGGCTTGGACCCCTTGCTTCTTGGGAAGAACTTCTGTAATTATCATAATTAATTATTATAACTTCCTTCTGTTTGAGGCTCACCCACTTAGGGGTGTGGGTCTTGAATGTATCACATCACCACCCCTCCTACCCATTTCATAGTGTTTCCTTCTTTATATCTTAGTTGTATATCTTTTTTGCTAGTCTTCCAGTCCTTCTTGTCGATAATTCCTTTGTAATAGTTATAGTTTTGGCGTTCCCATTGGAGGAGGTAAGCTCAGGGTCTTCCCGCTCCTCTATACTACTGGCCACTCTTGTTGAGTGTATCTTTGATCAGCCTTTTTAGTAGTTGTATTTGGTTACACATATATTCAAGTCTACTGATGACTACACTTTACCATTTCAAATGAATTCCGGAAATTTTACCTCCTTTTACATTCCTTTACCCTATCCTTTTATAATAAAATTATCTTACCTGTTATCTCTCTATATATTGAAAATCACATTAGACTGTATTCTTTTCTTCAATGATAAAGCATTGTTTAGAGAATACAAGGGAAGTAAATTTTGTGTTGACCTATATTTTTGCCCTTATCATCTTCTTTCTTCCTTCCTGATATTTCAAAGTTCTTTCTTTTGTTATCACCTTTCTTTTTAGAGAACTTCCTTAGCCATTCGTTCAGGATAAGTTTGCTAGCAACAAATTCTCTTACTTTTCCTTCATTTGGAAATATTTTATTCTCTCTGCATTCCTAAAAGATATTCTCACTGGATTTAGAAGTCTGGTTTAACAGATATTTTATTTCAGTTCTTGAAAAATATTGTGCCATTTCCTTCTGGCCTTTAAGGTTTCTGATAAGAAGTTGTTATCATTTGAGACTTTTCCCCCTATTGCTGTATTAATTGCTCAGTTGTGTCTGACTTTTTGTGACCCCATGGATTCTGTCCATGGAATTCTCTAGGCAAGAATACTGTAGTGGTTTGCCATTTCCTTCTCCAGGGGGTTCTTCCTGACCCAGGGATTGAACCCAGGTCTCCTGCATTGCAGGCAGATTCTTTACCATCTGAGCCACCAGGGAAGCACTTTTCCTCTATAGGTAATGCATTGTGTTTCCTCTAACTGGTTTCAACATTTTTGTTCTGTCTTTAATTTTCAGAGGGTTGATTATAACATGTCTTGGCATGAATTTCTTTCAGTTCAGTTCAGTTCAGTCTTTCAGTCGTGTCCGACTCTTTGCAACCCCATGAACTGCAGCATGCCAGGCCTCCCTGTTCATCACCAACTCCCGGAGTTCACTCAAACTCATGTCCATCAAGTCGGTGATGCCATCCAACCATCTCATCCTCTGTCGTCCCCTTCTCATCCTGCCCCCAATCCCTCCTAGCAGCACGGTCTTTTCCAATGAGTCAACTCTTCGCATGAGGTGGCCAAAGTATTAGAGTTTTAGCTTCAGCATCATTCCCTCCAAAGAACACCCAGGTTTGATCTCCTTCAGAATGGACTGGTTGGATCTCCTTGCAGTCCAAAGGACTCTCAAGAGTCTTCTCCAACACCACAGTTCAAAAACATCAATTCTTTGGTGCTCAACTTTCTTCATAATCAACTCTCACATCCATACATGATTACTGGAAAAACCATAGCCTCGACTAGATGGACCTTTGTTGGCAAAGTAATGTCTCTGCTTTTTAATATGCTCTCTAGGTTGGTCATAGCTTTCCTTCCAGAGATTTCATGGCTGCAATCACCATCTGCAGTGATTTTGGAGCCCCCAAAATATAAAGTCTGACACTGTTTCCACTGTTTCCCCATCTATTTCCCATGAAGTGATGGGACCAGATGCCATAATCTTCGTTTTCTGAATGTTGAGCTTTAAGCCAACTTTTTCACTCTCCACTTTCACTTTCATTAAGCTGCTTTTGAGTTCCTCTTCACTTTCTGCCATAAGGGTGGTGTCATCTGCATATCTGAGTTTATTGATATTTCTCCTGGCAATCTTGATTCCAGCTTGTGCTTCTTCCAGCCCAGCATTTCTCATGATGTACTCTGCATATAAGTTAAATAAGCAGGGTGACAATATACAGCTTTGACATACTCCTTTTCCTATTTGGAACCAGTCTGTTGTTCCATGTCCAGTTCTAACTGTTGCTTCCTGACCTGCATATAGGTTTCTCAAGAGGCAGGTCAGGTGGTCTGGTATTCCCATCTCTTGAAGAATTTTCTGTATGAATGTCTTTGGGTTTACCCTATTTGGAATTTGCTTAGCTTTTTGAATCTATAGGTTATGTTTGTTGTCAAATGTAGGAGTTTTTCAAGCATTATTTCTATGAATACCTTTTCAGCTTTTACCTCTTTCTCTTCTTCTTCTGGAACTCCAGTGACACAAAAGGTGGACTTTCTGTTTGGTACCATTCATCCATTTGATGATATTTTGAATGCTAGTCTTTTCCCCAATATGCATAATACTATTTACTTTCAAAGTCGTGGAAGAACTGCTTTGTGCCTTTTGTATAGATTTTATACTTGCAGTCAGTGGAAGAAATCAAATGGGATGTGCTTCCTTCACCTTACCCAGAACTAGAACCTCCTCATTTTATTTTGAATCTTTACCCAACTGAAGGGTCTAGAGAGAGAGAAAAAAAAATTTTTGTCTAATTTTGCAAGTTCTTGCCTTTCTATATTCTGTCTATGTTCTGATTGCAAAGTGGCTAGTGTTTGACTTTTATCTCTTTTTTACTATCTTACCATATACAACTAGATGTAATTAGTCAACACTTTCAAAACTCTTGCTGCACATCCTTTTTTCAAAGTCAAAAGCAAGTTAATTTTTATTCCCCATGTTGCCACAGGAATCAGTTTTTAACAATTTCTGGACCGTTAACAACAGAAGTTGTCATTTTCCTGCTTCTATTAAGGGTTTCATTGCTGCTCTTCCAGCCTCACTCTCTACTGAGTTCCAAAGCTGATGCTGCCTATTTTCAGGGTTTTGTTTCAGTATAGCCCCAACCTTAGGTACTGACTTTTTTATCCATTTGCTTTTGAGGCATGACTACTCCAAAATTAAGTCCTTTAAAAAACCCAACTATTTGTAATTTCTCATGAGTTTAGGGCTCAGTGCATGGTTTTGTTAGTGGATTATTTTAGTGGATTTTAGTTGGGTCTGCTAATGTGTCTGTGGTCAGCTTGAGGACCAACAGGAGGCAATTTAAATAGAACATTATTGTTTTTTCAGGGCAACAGAGGGACACACAGGAAGAACACGGATGCCACTCAGTAGGCTGGCATCCATGGGAATCATGTGGTCGTGGAGAATGCAACATCTCCTGGCCCCTTGGAGTTCCAAAATCATAAATATATTCTTACTTATTATGGGACTCCATTCCAGACTCTTGCGCCTCTCTTGGTGATAAAACATTCACTGAGACATTCTAATCCATTTCTGGAAGGCTGTTGAAACCAGTTTATTTAGTCTTCTGTGACTCCTGTGAGCTCACCTGGGACAGTTTTTTGAGGCTCCATGAAGGTGAACATAGCAGCTGGATTGCTTTTGTCCTAATGAGGTCCTCAGCTTCTCTGCCACTGGCTGGAGTTAAACAGCTTCAGGTAACAGCCCTAGACACCCTGAGATTGTCAGGTCCTTTGGCAGAGATCCAGAGATGATAGAAACACACAGGGATGGTAGTAGACACATTTAAGATGGGACTGAGTGTCAGAAAGTGTTCAGGGCCTTGAGGCAGGGAAGCCATCCTCAGGCAGTGGGCTTAGCAAGCCACTGTCCTATAAGTAAAACACATTGTCCTTTTTACTTTAATTTGCATGTTTTTTTTTCTTTTTCTAAGTGAGATTAGGTCACCGCCTCTGCACTGCTTTCTTGAGAACTGACACTTTCAGTGCGAATGAAGCTAATGATGAGAGACAATATTTTAATGTTAATTAGATATTCCATGTGTCTTAGTTCATCAGAGAACCATTGCTCTTTTATGTATCAGATGAAAGCACAGCTCTTGCTTGGAGGAAAACAGAATACATAGAAAAAAATATTTTCAGTTTTGTAATTATTCAAATTATTGTTGCTTTTTAGAAAAATTCAGAAGACTTTGAGAGGGCAGAAGGATACTTAGCAATAACACAACTGCATGGCAGGAAGCCACTGAAGAGCCTCAAAGACCCTCTTCATTCTCTTTCAGAAAACATTGTTAAAAGCTGTAATCTCCAATTAGGAAACAATCTCTCCGAGAGTTACTCGGAGTGGCCTTGTTAGATGAACGAGAGGTGGTAAGACCAAGCCTCCTTCTGAATGGGCCTACCCAGGAGAAAAGAGCCAAAAAGCATGCAAGAAGTCCCCTGGGTCCTTTGGACTCTAAAGTGTCAACACTCAAGTTGGAAGAAAAACGCTGGTGAGTAAATACCTCTTTCAGTTCAGTTCAGTTCAGTTCAGTTGCTCAGTCGTGTCTGACTCTTTGCGACCACGCCAGGCCTCCCTGTCCATCACCACCTCCTGGAGTTCACTCAGACTCACGTCCATCGAGTCAGTGATGCCATCCAGCCATCTCAGCCTCTGTCGTCCCCTTCTCCTCCTGCCCCCAATCCCTCCCAGCATCAGAGTTTTTTCCAATGAGTCAACTCTTCGCATGAGGTGGCCAAAGTACTGGAGTTTCAGCTTTAGCATCATTCCCTCCAAAGAAATCCCAAGGCTGATCTCCTTCAGAATGGACTGGTTGGATTTCCTTACAGTCCAAGGGACTCTCAAGAGTCTTCTCCAACACCACAGTTCAAAAGCATCAATTCTTCAGCGCTCAGCTTTCTTCACAGTTCAACTCTCACATCCATACATGACCACTGGAAAAACCAGAGCCTTGACTAGATGGACCTTAGTAGGCAAAGTAATGTCTCTGCTTTTGAATATACTGTCTAGGTTGGTCATAATTTTCCTTCCAAGGAGTAAGCGTCTTTTAATTTCATGGCTGCAGTCACCATCTGCAGTGATTTTGGAGCCCCCAAATATAAAGTCTGACACTGTTTCCACTGTTTCCACTGTTTCCCCATCTATTTCCCATGAAGTGATGGGACCGGATGCCACGATCTTTGTTTTCTGAATGTTGAACTTTAAGCCAACTTTTTCACTCTCCAATTTCACTTTCATCAAGAGGCGTTTTAGTTCCTCTTCTCTTTCTGCCATAAGAGTGGTATCATCTACATATCTGAGGTTATTGATATTTCTCCCAGCAATCTTGATTCCAGCTTAAGGTCACTTAAAAATAATGATTGGAAAAAGAACGAAGACAGTTCTGTTCTCTCTGTGAGTTCCATTTTCCTGTCAATAAAATGAACATATTGAACTAACTCAGGAATTCTAAATAAAAGCTGTAGCCCTGTCTTCTCTAACCTCTAAGTTGTATAGTTCAGTTACAGGGTCAAGGTGGAAACTTTTAAATTGCATATGTCCAAGTGATCCTGTTACTCATGGGAATGGGTTGCACCCTTCTGGCAGGTTGTCCTACCAACTGTCCTTCTTTAGTTTTAGAATTAGCTGACCTCACTTGATAGGTGAATGTGTTTTGTTGCTTAGTCATGTCCAATTCTTTGTGACTCCATGGACTATAAACCGCCAGGCTCCTCTGTCCATGGGGATTCTCCAGGCAAGAATCCTGGAGTGGGCTGTCATGCCCTCGTCGAGGTGAATAAATGAGTGAATTAATGGTTGACATTTATGGATAAAAGACTTATTTATTGTTTTATTTTTTACTTTTGAAGTTTTTTTTTCAAAAATTTGAAATAGTTTTGGATTTACAGAAAAGTTGCAGAGTCCTTTTATCCGGTTTCCCTTAATGTTAATATTTTGCATAATTATGGTAGACTTGTTGAAACATTGATGAATTACTGTTAACTAATCCAAACTTTATTTGGGTTTCATCACTTTTCCCTCTAATGCCCTTTTCCTGTTCCAGTATCCAATGCTACTATCTAGCATTCAGAAAATTTTATTTTTGTGTGTAAATTTCTATGCCAGGTACGGTTTGGTTGGGTTTATGAATCAAAGTATGGTTCACGGCCCCCACTCTCCAGAAACACATGAGCCTGGAGGCAGTACCATATGTGCAGAAAAATTCAAGCATCCTTGTTCCTAGATCATCAAGACATAATGCATGAGGTTTAGGGGCAGATGGTTCAACCTGGCCAGGTAAGGCCTTGTGTATTGGCAGCCTTGAAATGTGGTGGGAATGTGGACTTCTTCCCTTTGGATTCTCTGACCAGGACCAGTAAATGTATGGGGTCAGTAAGTCAAATTCCTGAAATTTATCTCAACAAGTTTCTCTCCACCACATATCCAATATATCTTTCTTTTGCTTCTTTGCATTATGCAGACTCAACTTAGAGTGTATGGATAATTACTCTTCATCAGAAAGAATAACCCAAATAAAATTGGCAAAACTCTTTAAATGGTTAACATCAGTTGTAGTCACTCCTTTGAAAATGGACACTCCTTTGAACTGCCTTTGGAAGGAAAAACTAATGCATTCTCCAAGGGAATTTGTATTTTATGTCATCAAAATATGCTTACTTATTGATCCAGTTAGCCCAAAAGTTACTTGGTACAGTATTATTTACAGTAGCAACACATTAGAAGAAACAAACATTTAGCCAAGATTATTTAGACAAAGTATAGAATACACATATAAAATTAATGCATATCTTAAAATGAATTATAAAAAATTTTCATGACACAAATGGTTATGTAACACTACTCCAAGAAAGAATTTTACAAATAGTTATATACAGTATGACTTATTTTTATTTATATATATGTTAGTATCTTGAACATTTCCCTTACTAAATATATCAGTAGTGATTTTCTCTGGAAAGTGGGAATTATTAAAACCAGCTTTATTGAGATAAAGTTCACATATCACACATTTCCTAGAATTAAGTTGTGCAATTCAGATTTTAGTATATTTACAGGGTTGTACATTATAATCTGTAAAAGTCAACAGTTTGTACATTTTCATCGAAGATGAAAAGATGGTGGAGTAGAAGGATGTGCACTCATCTTCTCTTTCGAGAGCTCCAAAATTGCAACTCGCCGCTGAACAGCCATAGACAGGAGAATGTTGGATCCCACTGAAGAAAGTTACCTCACATCCAAGGGCAAAGGAGAAACCTCAACAAGATGGTAGGAGGAAATTCTAAATGTTCAAGCTGGATTTAGAAAATGCAGAGGAACCAGAGATCAAATTGGCAACATCTGCTGGATCGTAGAAAAAGCAAGAGAATTTCAGAAAAATATCTACTTCTGTTTCATTGACTATGCTAAAGCCTTTAACTGTGTGGGTCACAACAAACTGGACAATTCTTAAAGAGATGGGAATACCAGACCACCTTTCTTGCCTCCTGAGAAATCTGCAGGTCAAGAAGCAACCAGACATGGAACAATGGACTGGTTCCAAATTAGGAAAGGAGTACATCAAGGCTGTATGTTGTCACCCTGCTTATTTAATCTATATGCAGAATACATTGTACGGATGTCAGGCTGGATGAAACACAAGCTGGAATCAAGACTGCTAGGAGAAATATCAATAACCTCTGATATGCAGATGATACCACCCTTATGGCAGAAAGTGAAGAGGAACTAAAGAGCCTCTTGATGAAAGTGAAAGAGGAGCGTGAAAGAGCTGGCTTAAAACTCAGCATTCGAAAAATGAAGATCATGGCATCTGGTCCTATCACTTCATGGCAAATAGATGGTGAGACAGTGTCAGACTTTATTTTGGGGGCCTCCAAAATTACTGCAGATGGTGACTGCAGCCATGAAATTAAAAGATACTTACTCTTTGGAAGAGAAGTTACAAAAAACTTAGACAGCATATTAAAAAGCAGAGACATTACTTTGCCAACAAGGGTCCATCTAATCAAACCTATGGTTTTTCCAGTAGTCATGTATGGATGTGAGTTGGACCATAAAGAAAACTGAGTGCCAAAGAATTGATGCTTTTGAACTGAGGTATTGAAAAAGACTCTTGAAAGTCCCTTGTACTTCAAGGAGATCAAACCAGGCAATCCTAAAGGAAATCAGTCCTGAATACTCATTGGAAGGACTGATGCTGAAGCTGAAGCTCCAATATTTTGTCCACCTGATGCAAAGAACTGACTCATTGGAAAAGACCCTGATATTGGGAAAGATTGAGGGCAGGAGGAGAAAGGGATGACAGAGGATGAGATGGTTGGATGGCATCACCAATTTGATGGACTTGAGTTTGAGAATGCGCCAGGAGTTGGTGATGGACAGGGAAGGCTGACATGCTGCAATCCATGTGGTCGCAGAGTCAGGCATGAATGAGTGACTGAACTGAACTGACACTTATCATCACAATCTAATTTTAGAACACTTTCTTCACCCCAAAAAGAAATCCTGCAATACAATTGCTCCCTATTATACTTCCTTACAAGTCCTGGGAACATGAACCACTAATATATATTTGTTCCTATAGTTTTGCCTGTTATGGACATTCCGTATCAGTGGAATCAAGATGTGGCCTTTGGGGACTGACTTCTTTCAGTTAGTCAGTTCAGCCATGGTTCAGCCATATTGCAGCATGTATCAAGTAATATATTCCTTTTTATTGTTGGATTATAATAATACATTTTTTGTATATACCACAGTTACTTTTTTATTCATCATTTGATCAGTGTGGATTGTTTCCTTTTTGTAGCTGTTATGAATAATGCTGCTACGAATGTTGGTTTGTGTACAAGCTTGTGTTAGAGGTCCACTTTTACATATTGGGTATATACCTAGGAGTGAAATTGTGGGGTCACATGATAATTCCATGTTTAACTTTTTGAGGACTTTCCAACTATTTTGTAAAATGGCTGCAGTTTTACATTCACACCAGAAATGCATGAGGGTTTCAATTTCTTCACATTCTCATCAACACTTGATACTGTCTGTCTTTTTAAATACATTCATTGTGGTACATGTAAAGTGGTTTCTTAGAGTTTTGGTTTGTAGATCCTTAAAGTCTAATGATGTTGAACATCTTCATATGAACTTCTTGGACTTTGTATATCTTCTTTAGCAAATTGTCTATTTGGAGTATATGGCCAATTTTAATTGGGTTATTCATCTTTTTATTATTAAGTTTGTTATTCAGTTCAGTTCAGTTCAGTCACTCAGTCGTGTTCGACTCTTTGCGATCCCATGAATCACAGCACACCAGGCCTCCCTGTCCATCACCATCTCCCGGAGTTCACTCAGACTCACGTCCATCGAATCAGTGATGCCATCCAGCCATCTCATCCTCTGTAATCCCCTTTTCCTCCTGCCCCCAATCCCTCCCAGCATCAGAGTCTTTTCCAATGAATCAACTCTTCGCATGAGGTGGCCAAAGTGCTGGAGTTTCAGCTTTAGCATCATTCCTTCCAAAGAAATCCCAGGGCTGATCTCCTTCAGAATGGACTGGTTGGATCTCCTTGCAGTCCAAGGGACTCTCAAGAGTCTTCTCCAACACCACAGTTCAAAAGCATCAATTCTTCGGCGCTCAGCCTTCTTCACAGTCCAACTCTCACATCCATACATGACCACAGGAAAAACCATAGCCTTGATTAGACGGACCTTGGTCAGCAAAGTAATGTCTCTGCTTTTGAATATGCTATCTAGGTTGATCATAGCTTTCCTTCCAAGGAGTAAGCGTCTTTTAATTTCATGGCTTGCATGAATTCTTTTGGGCTTCCCTAGGATTGCAGGGAGATACAATCAGTCCATTCTAGAGATCCGCCCTGGGTGTTCTTTGGAAAGAATGATGCTAAAGCTGAAACTCCAGTACTTTGGCCACCTCATGCGGAGAGTTGACTCATTGGAAAAGACTCTGATGCTGAGAGGGATTGGGGGCAGGAGGAAAAGGGGGCAACAGAGGAAGAGATGGCTGGATGGCATCACCGACTCGATGGACGTGAGTCTGAGTGAACTCCGGGAGGCGGTGATGGACAGGGAGGCCTGGCGTGCTGTGATTCATGGGGTCGCAAAGAGTCGGACATGACTGAACGACTGAATTGAACTGAACTGAAGAAAAAGGAATAAATGTCAAAGATCCTAATAGCTACTATTTGTCTGTGGTGGGGCAGATATGAAATAGGAGTCTGAATGACCTGCTTTTGTTGTGGGAACCATGTACTGGTGTTTTCATAGTTCTGTTTTCCTTGATGATCCAAGGCAGCCAGGCAACAAGTAGTAGGGTAGAGAGGAGCAGAAACTATTCATGAATTTGAGAACCATGCCACACTTTCCAAGGAACCAAAGGAGAGATAGTCCCGGAGTCAGAAAGTACACAGCTAAAAAAATGGATGGTCATAAGCAAATGAATTGGGTTTTGCCAAAAGGGCTTTCTCTGGTGGGTTTGGGGTAAGGAATCCATCTGCCAATGCAGGTGACGCCAGAGATGCAGGTGCAATCCCTGAGTCAGGAAGGTCTCCTGGAAAAAGAAATGGCAAGCCACTCCAGTATTGTTGCTTGTGAAATCCCATGGACGGAAGAGCCTGGCAGACTACAGTCCATGGGTTGCAAGAGTAGGACACAACTTAGTGATTAAATCACAAAAGCAGGTTGAGTTTTCCCCAAAGCAAACACTGAAACAAGAATTTAAGTGCAAGTCATTTATTTGGGAGATGATCCTGGGAAGAACCTGTATGGGAAAGAGAAAATGAGACTGGGAAGGGAAGGAACCAGTGTAGAGTGTGTCGATATGTAAGATATGTCAGTGGGCAACTGGGGACTCCAGAAAACTGTGAAAACACCTCAGGGTGGTCCCATATGAAGGTCAAGGAAGCTAGGGTGTCTATCATCAACTATCTCTTGTCCTTTGAGACACAGGAAGCACATACCTTGCCCAGTACATCAGGCCTGACTGAGGGGTTGCCATGCTCCTGTGGTCAGTGAGGGTCTGCAGACAGAGGCACAGGGCTGACAGTGAAAGCCCCATTCATGTTTGGGAACTGGAAGTGCTGAGGGGATATACCATCTGCTATGGAGAAGGAAATGGCAACCCACTCCAGTATTCTTGCCTAGAGAATCCCGTGGACAGAGGAGCCTAGGGTCTGCTATCCATAGGGTCGCACAGAGTCGGACACGATTGAAGCAACTTAGCATGCATGCATGCATTGGAGAAGGAAATGGCAACCCACTCCAGTATTCTTGCCTGGAGAATCCCAGGGAGAGAGGAGCCTGGTGGGCTGCCATCTATGGGGTTGCACAGAGTCAGACATGACGAAGCGACTTAGCAGCAGCAGCAGCAAGAGAATGAACTGCTTTTATTCGATGGTCCTCTCTGTTGTAGCCAGTTGCTAAGTTGTGTCTGACTCTTTTGCAACACCATGGACTGTAGCCCACCAGGCTTCTCTGTCCACGGAATTCTTTAGGCAAGAATACTGGAGTGGCAGCCATTCTCTTCTCCAGGTGTTCTTTCCGACTCAGGGATTGCACATTGCAGGTGCACACATTGCAGGCAGATTCTTTATCATCTGAGCCACCAGGGAAGCCTTACCTGGCTCTGGGTCCTCCTTAATCAACTGGCTGTTTAAGGAATGTAAAATATAGTGTGGTTTCAGTAGTTTAGATGATCGTACTTTGCAACAAACTTTCAATCAAATGGAGAAGGGAACCATTATTATCCAACCCCCCTCCCCACTCCTCTGCATCTTCATTTCACCTTGGGTCAGAAGTAGAATGGGGGTGCCATAGAATTTTGTAGACTTGACCAAGGGAATACAGATGTGTCCAGGTTATACTCCTGTAGTTGGCAGGTGTGAGTCTGGGGCCATGTTTAGGAATAATGGGAAAATTTTTAACTAAAACAAGCCAAGCACTGTTTCCCTGCAGCTGAGGTGGGAATAGATGCAAGTGGGGGTACAGGCCTTCCAGCCTTTAAGAAAAAAGATTCCTGTGTGCTTTATGACCCTGGGGAACTAGTCTTGTGAAAGATCCCTCATCAAGGCTCTTTCATAAACAGAATCATAACTCAGACTCACCTCGAAGGAAAGGGAATCTGTTGGTTCATTTCACTGGGAAGTTCCAGGGATGCCCTCAGGCAGAGTCATCAACAAAGTCCTAGGATCCTAAGTGTCCTCCTCTCTGTTCTCCTCCTTGCCCATGGGCTTCGCTCTTAGGCAGGACATCCTCCTGCGGTGTCCCCTGGAAAGCCCAGAACTACGTGCTTCAAGTCTATCAACTCCAGCTGGAAAAATGTCTTCCTCCTTAGCTCCAACAAAAGGCAAGTGCTAAGTTACCTTGGCCTAGTTCAGGTCATCTGCCCTTCCTGCAACAGCAACCCTAGGGGGACCATGGTCTGACTGAACAGGACTAGATTCTGCGTTCATTCCTAGAGCGATGAGATGAGGAAAGCTGCATGGAAACTGTGTGGACAGATAAGAGAAGGTATCTCCCCACTCCCTACCCCCCCCCCCAAAAAAAAGAGAGAGAGAGAGAGCTTCTGTCAGATGCACAGGTGACACTGAGCAAGCCAGAATGGCCAAGCTCCAGGTTGCGATCAAAGTCAGTGTTCTCTGCCTATGGGCACCATCTTCTGCCTTAAGATCCATTAATCCATTTATTCTTCCTTCTCTATTCTCTGTCTATATAGAGAGAGACTTAAATTTATATACATATATATTTATACTTAAACTTATTATGTAACAGACATTGAGCTAGCCAGAGAACCATCAATCATATTAACACAAGGCTAAGTGTATATTTAAATGCAAATGATGTGTCGAGACCAGAAAGCTGATCTAACCACTGATCACAGAAGTTCCTCCCTGGTTGCCCGTTTTCTGATCCAGCTGGTACCAGCTGACTCACCTCCAGCAAGAGGGCTTGTCCTCAAATTCAACCTCCCATAGGCCAAAGGTCCCTAAGGTCTTCCATGGCTGGGCAGCTGCCATATCCTAAACACTGCTCTAAACAATATAAAATAAATAAGCAACATATTACTTATAAAACATTGATGAATATATAATCATAGTAAGCTATTTGATGCAGTCCCAATAATTGCAAAGAAAGAAACAAAAACCATTAAGGAAGTAGAGCGTTGAAACAAAGCTAGTATGATACGTTCATGGTCATATATACAGGGAGCCCTAAAACCTACAAAAATAGAACATGTTATTTTCAAAGCGTATGTGAAATACTAACCCAAATGACAATATTCCAGTTCATGAAGTTTGTCTCAGAAGATGCCAAAGTGTTAAATATCATAGACGCAACATTCTCTGACTATAAAGGAACCAGTTTAAAAATTAGTAACAAATATAAGTTAAAAAACCCCCACAGTTTTAGGGGAAAAATATATGTTTCTAAATAAATCATGAGTCAAAAAAAGTAAAAATGGAAATTTGACAATATTTAAAGTTGAACAAAAATGAAAATGCTACATACTAAGCCAGAGCAAAATATATGCTCTTAAAAACTTGTGGTAGAGAAAGAATTCTGGAACATACTGACAATGTTAAAAAAAAAATAAAGTAGAGTAAATAAAAGAATATAGAAAAAGAAGCAATAAAGGTAAGAGAAAAGATTAATGAAACAAAAAACAAAGAAGCGATAAAAATAATCACATCTTTTCTGTTTTTTTAAAAAAAGATTATAAAAATAGACAAACCTCTGGCAAGACTGAGCAAGGCAAAAAAAGATCAAGTACAAATAATTTTAGGCCTGAAAAAGGAGCCACAACTACAGATATTGTAGGGATGTAAAAAAATAGAAAATACTGGGAAATTTCACGGCTCTAAATTTGAAAACAGACAAAAAATATTTTTTTAGAAAAAGACTTCTGAAAACTGACTCAAGATGGGGAGAAAATCTTTACTATATATTTTTATCTGTATCTATAAATAGATAGATATAGATAGACAGATATCTGTCAAAGGACTTGTGTGAGGAATGCACAAATAGCTAACTGTCATTATATAAGAAGACAGCTTAATTTTTAAAAAAGGCAAAAGAGTTGAACAGACACTTCAAATAGGAAGACATGGTTGCCAATAGTCCCATGAAAAGTGCTCAATATTAGTATCTCTGATGAAATGCAAATCAATACAACAATAAAATATCATTTCATACACAGCAGAATGGCTAAAATTAAAATTCCCAAAACATCAGATGCTGGCCAGGATGTGGAACAAAAGAACTCTCTTATATTGGTGGTGAAATGTAAAATGCTAAAACTACTTTAGAAAACTCTTTGGCAGTTGTTGTTGTTTTTTTTTTTAATTAAGTTAATCATGGGCCTATCATAGAACTAAGCAATTATACTTTGAAGTTATTATTCAAAGAGTTGTACACCAATGTTTACACCAGTTGTACATCAGAAGTACCTATAACAGCCCCAAACTGAGATAACATAAGTATCTATCAAGAGAGAAATGGATAAAGAAATTATGTGTATTCATACAGAGCAACTTTACCTAGCAAGATAAAGAATGAACCACTGATAAACCAGTAACACAGATAAATCTCAAAAAAATTATTTTGAGTGAATGAAGCCAGATACAAAATAATGCATACTCTGTGATTTTTTAAAATGATGTTCTACAAGAGGCAAAACTAGCTTGTGATGAAAGAAATGATAGTAGTTATTGTCTGGGAAGAGAGTGAGGAGCATTAGCTCTTTAGGGAGGGACTGACATGAGGGATTTTTCTAGAGTGATGAAAATATTCTATATCTTCATGGGGATGTGGGTTATGTGGGCATATGCATTTGTCAAAATCCATCAAATTGTATACTTAGAACCTGCATGTCACAATATATAATTTATACCTCAATAAAATATCTTAAAAACAGACTGAACAAAAGAAAAGGAAAATGGTTAAATATCTACGCACACATATATGCACACACACATACATACTGGGCCTTCCCACGAGGCTCAGTGGTTAAGAATCTGCCTGCCAAGGCAGGAGACACAGTAGACTAGAGTTTGATCCCTGGGTCGAGAAGAAGATGCCCTGGAGGAGGAGACAGCAACCCATTCCAGTATTCGTGCCTGGAGAATCCCATGGACAAAGGAGTCTAATAGGCTATGGTCCATGGGGTCATGAAAAGTCAGACACAACTGAACAGCTGAGCACTGCATGCATACATACATACATACAGCTAGCAAATGTGCCTATGTGGTTTTACAAAGCTCTACCAACCCTCAAGGAATAGGTATCCTCAGTGGTCATGATTCCACAAGCTGAGGCAACTTCCTCCAGGCCAATAGCAAGGATCATCTGTACCTCAGCGTGTAGGGTAGGAAGGCTTGTGGACCACAGCAATGTACAGGGAGGGCAGCCCAGAATGAAGCTGGAGTACTCAAAGGGCCATACCTGCTGGGTCCTGGAAGCACATGTGGCTGACAGACATTGGTGGTTGACTGCTGAAATGTCACATTCCCCTAATGTCCCTTCTTTCTTGCTAATAAAACCTTAATTTCATTGAGGTAAGAGTCACCCTCAACTCCAGGAGATGAATCTTCATTAGTGTAACCAATGGAGATGCCATTCTTCTTACCTTGATTGGTTTTAGGGCTGACAGGTGACACAGTTCTGGCCAACGGGATGTGAGTGGTATCTGCTACTAGAGGGGCAGGAGTGGGTGGAGAGGCTTTCAGAAATCTTTCCTGGACTTTATAAAGGACAAGAAAAAGGGATATTCTGTCCTCTGGCTTTGGGCACTGCTGTGTGTGAATGTGATATTCCGAGTGCCTTCCTGCAGACATCTTGGGCCCTGGGGGACCATCCCCCAGATAAAAGCTAGAGTAGAGGATGCCAGGAAAGCTGGAAGGATGTACATCCTTGATGATGTTGCTGCTAAGTCGCTTCAGTTGTGTCTGACTCTGTGTGACCCCGTGGACTGCAGCCTACCAGGCTCCTCCGTCCACGGGAGTTTCCAGGCAAGAGTACAGGAGTGGGTTGCCGTTGCCTTCTCCTTTGATGATGTTACCGGACCACTAAGTTAACCAGTTCTTTATGGAAGATCATAAATGCTCTTGTTGTTTGAGTCATTTTGAGCTGATTCTGTTACTCTATCACTTGCTGCCCAACACATCATAAATAATTCTTCATAATGAGGATTTGAATACTTATTTGATTTGAGTAACAAGAAACTACTTTAAAATATTAAGCCCAGGATGGGACTGACATGCTTAGGTTACGGTCTAAAATGCCTGCAGAGTGGACTGGGGGAGAAGGAAAGAAGAACTGATGTGAATATCCTCCAGAAGAGATGAGAACAATGCCACTTTAGACTTTGATGGTGGAAGTGATAATGGAGAGAAGTGAATGGATTCACACCTATTTAGGAAGAAAAGTTTCCTATGTTGCCTCCTGCAGAAAGCCTCTGACTTTCTCAACTAGATTCTGGTTTTAAACTCTCCTTCCTCTAAACCCTCCAGTGATGGTGTGTGGCCTTCTCTTTGGGAACTGGTTTTGTCTTGTGTGGACTTCCTTGGTGGCTCAGACAGTAAAGAATCTGTCTGCAGTGCAGGAGACCCAGGTTCAATCCCTGGGTCAGGAAGACCCCCTGGAGAAAGGAGTGGTTACCCTCTCCAGTATTCTTGCCTGGAGAATTCCATGAACAGGGGATCCTTTCCATCTTATATCATTTGAACCATGCCCCCCGCCAACATGACCTGTGAACTCTCTGAGGATGGAGACCCAACCTCTTCCATTTCTTGGTCCCATGTGTGCCCAGCACAGTGCCTGACACTCAAGGTCAATCAGCCGCTGCTCAGCTTGCCTGAAAGAAGACAGGCTCTGTGCAAGCTTCACCTTTACTCTGGTCCCCCCACCCATCCATCCACACTCTTCAACAGGAATCTGTGCGCTGTGAAGTGCGGGACCAACTCAGTGTCGAGAGGAGCAGTGAGAGAGGCCCCCACACTCCCTGCACAGGTCCAAACGGGGAGACCAGCTATGCCTCTGCTGCCTTGGGAAAATCTTTCCTGTCAAACAGGTGGGGCCGGGGGAGGGGCTGATTGCTAAGGTTGAAGGGTGACCTCTTGGTTGAAGGGTGGCCTGCCTTCTTCACAGGCTCCCAATGTTTCAGTTTATTCCGGGAAATGAGTTCCATTGCAAGAGACTGGGAGCAGCAGACTGAGGAACCTGCTCCAACAGAGAACAAAACGAAGCTTTGCATCGTAAAATGTTTCTTTCTCTACAGAGTCACATTTTGTGCTTTCAGTGAGAAATGGAAAACAGGGCTGTTGGCTTTTGAGGATTGTTTATTTCAAGGAAGCAGGTAGATGGTAGCGATGGATGGTGATGGATCCATTCTCAGACAATAGCCATTGTTTGTGGCCGGGTTGAACGCGTGGCTGCACCCCGGGTTCCTGGCCTCCCCGGGGGCCCCTCTACACCTGGGGCACCGGAATGGACAGACCCTTCGCAGGTTGCCCGGCTCCAAGACATACCAGAAGGACATAAATAATCAGCCACCGATCCTTCAGCTCGACTATAAAAAGCATGCATATGCTCTGTGCAGGTTTTCTTAAGGTAAGGGACAGAGCCTGGGCAACGCTGAGCTTCTGGAGCTGCCCATATGGGGAGGCGGTCTTTCACCGATGATTCTGCAGACAGAAATTGCCCATCTGCACTGTTTGCAGGTGTTTTGAATGATTATATTATTAGCTCTGTCTGTTCAACTTTGCTTTTTTATGGTGGCTTTAGTATTGCAGTAAAAAAAAAAAAAAGGAGAAGAAGAAAGAAAAAAAAAGAAATATAAAGGCTGCCATCTGGTTCTCGGTTTGTGATAGCACTCTGTCAGGAAGGGGGACGAAGCATCTCCTGCTATCTGGGGGGTGGGGCACACATGGGGTAGACCCTCATTCTGCCCTTTTCTGAGACAGGAGAATTTGGGGGAAGCGAGGTCTTTCACTGCACTGAAGGAAGCGGATTTATTTTCTCATTTCTCTTCTTCCCACCACCTTGATGCTTTGCCATTGCCTTGTAGCTCACCTGGGTACTGGAATTGGTGCTCAGCATGTCCCCCAAAGCCTCAGCCTGGCCAGGAGAACTGCCTGCATATGTCAGTGAGGACTGTGCTGAGCTATCCATCCCTGCAATGATTCTGGATCTTGATATAACCTGTGCTGTTACCTGGGATGCTTCGCAGGGCTCTTCAACTGCAGGTAGTAAGACCAAGATGTATTGGATTATCTGGGTATGGGTAATTCATCAGGGAAATGCTCTCTGTGTCAGATGGTGCTGAGTGGGTTATTTAGGGTTGTGCAGTCCCCCCAGGGCAGGCAGGTTGCCAGGAGCCCTGAGACCAGCCAGGTCATGGTGCCTCCACACCACAAGAGATTCCAGGCAGATCTCCAGACACACTTGAGCCAGAGGGTGTCACCCCCCTTTCCATTGCTTTGGACAAAAAGAGAGTTCTGTAGGTTTCCGCCCCGCCCCCTTCCCCCACAAGACAGACAGAAACAATGCTCTGATGTAATCTGAAGAAGCAAAAAGGAGTCTGACACCCAACCTGCTCTTCCTTCCAGGCGCCCCAGGCCAAACGTGCCTGCATGCTAAATCGCTTCAGTCATATCCGACTCTTTGCAACCCTGTGGACTGAAGCCCAGGAGACTCCTCTGCCCATGAGATTCTCCAGGCAAGAATACTGGAGTGGGTTGCCATTTTCTTTTCCAGGGGATCTTCCCAACCCAGGGATTGAACCTGTGTCCCCTGTGGCTGCTGAATTGGCAGACAGATTCTTTACCACTGAGCCACCTGGGAAGCCCCCCAGATGAGACAAACCATTGAATTAAATGTGTCATTGATCCCTGTGGTTTCTCTTCTGCAACACACAATTGTGCTGGTAGAAGGTGACGGGTGAAGGCACAGGTCAGCTGAATGGCAGGGGCAGCATTAGGCCATGATATGTCTTAGAGATCCAGAAGGAGGAGGTGGGAGGAAGGGTCTAGAGGAGAAAGAGGAGATTCCTTGAAACCATACTTCCTTGATGTTTTGTTCTCAGTGAACAGAACCCCACCCAAATGCACTAGAAACAGAGGCTTACTGGGCATCCAGTTGGGATGGGAACTGAATTCTGTTGTTTTCACTTTTCTCTCTCCACTGCACTTCACTTCCAAAAGCAAACCAAGCACTTTGTATTTCCCTTTTGGGGTATATATGCAGGTTTAAAGCTGTGGACAATCCCTCTTTCTCTGTTTTACACAAGCTCGAGTCATGAGGATGGTGCCCGGAGTGGGGGTTCCTTAGGGTAGGTGAAGACCTTGGAAAGCAGCTAGGGGGAGAGAGAGTGTCCCTCAGCCTGGAAACAGAACAGAACCCGGTGGTCCTCAAGTCACCAGCGTGACCCCCTTGCTTGTTGGCAGTGCCTGAAGCTGATAAGACCTTGAAGAGGACGACTTCATGGGGCACCTGGTGGGGATACAGCCAAGTCCTTATGGTCCCCAGGCTTGGCAACAGAGCCCAGGAGCAGACGAAGTAACAGTGATCAAGGTACCATGCAAAGATGGACCATGGGCAAACTGGGGGTAACTGTTACCGAGGAAAGAAAGAAGGCCCCTTCCGGGATGCTTTGCTTTGCATAACATTTCAGAGGTTTGGCTGACCATGAAGAGGTGGGATAAGTAGCAAAGAGTTATATAAAAATCCCTAAAATGGGGACTTCCCTGGTGGTCCAGCAGTCAAGACTCCACTCTTCCAGTGCAAGGGCCAAAGGTTCGATCCCTGGTCAGGGAATGAAGATCCCTGCACGCTGCATGGTGTGGCCAAATTAAAAAAAAAAAAAAAAAATTTTAAAAGCCTGAAATGGTGCATTTCTATTGAATGAAGTGATCAAGAATTAAGGGCCTAATATTTTTGATTACGGTAATATTGAGAAATGAGCTACTTCTGGTTTTTGAGCCTGGAGCTGCAAATTCACATCTGACATTTGAGAGGTGTCAGAATAAAGTCCAGAAAAAGACAAAATCAAGAGCCACAAGAGCTGGGAGCAAGGGGGCCCGTGGCCTTTGGCAGGAGGAGTCTGTGGAGGTAGGCTCCAAGGCCCAAGTCAGATGCACAGCCCTAGGTCTCATCATCGCAGAGAACAAGGCGCGAAAGAGCAAGACACTGGCTGACGATTTCATACTGTTGAGAACACCCTTAAGGGGGCAGACTGCCTGCTTTGAATTTTGAGTTTTCTATTTATTAGTTGTGTAACCATGAGTAAGTCCTTCCTTCCTCCCACTCTCTCTCCCTCCTTTCCTTCCCCACTTCTTTTTTCTTTCTTTGATAATGATGCTAGGATTGTTGAGAGGATCACTTATAAGACAACCTCAATAAAGATCAGCTAGAACTAGCATGATTGTTATTTTCTGCATATCTGCTTCCTGTTTTTTTCCTCCTTATTTTTTATTTTCTCCTCTTTTTTATTTTCTCCTTATATGATTCTCTAAATGGAGAACAACACCATGCAGAGATAAGAGAACAAACTTTGGAGCCATGAGTCCAGGAATCAAAACAAAATGTGTTAATCATTTTAAATTATTAGCATCATCATCATGATCATTGAATGGTTTTCCCCCCGTCCCAACCTATGTTCTCATTGTTTCCTTCATCACACTCTACCTTTGGCCTGCTGGGACCCCAGCTTGCCCTCTGGGGTCCACCACTGAGGGAATCTTAGTTCTTTCCTTTGGGCCCCACGTCCTGCCTCCTTGCAGGGCTCAATTCCCCAGTGAGAAAAGGAACCCACGTCACTGTCTCCCAGGTCAGCTCACCCAGGGCCTGAACAGAGAACACTGCACCCCCCAGGTATGGCTCTTGCCAAGGCAGGTAAATCATGACATTGATCAAGAGGACAGAGGTCCTCTCTAGGGTGTAAAGTTTACATTTAACGCAGCCACTCATCCTCAGGTTCTTCCTCATGATACCATACCCAGGGAGTCTCCCACGCTTTCCCCAGACCTCCCTGCAGGAGGGCCAAGATGCATGACTGTTTACTCACTGGCACAAGCTTTACTCCTCAGTGTGGGGTCGAAGCAGCGGGAGGTGGTGCGTGCACGTGCGGGCCAGCCTCAGGTAAACCCTGTGTGCTATGGTTACCCACAAGTATTCCCTTGACTCCCCTCTTGCCCCAGATGGCAGAGAACTCATGTGGTGCCTCTTCCCCTTCCCCATGTGACCTCCTTCAGTCTCTCCAGAGCCTTTGGGAACCCATACATACTCCCCTGAAGACACTGATTTCAATTATAATTAGCAGCAAAAATTGCCTTTAAAGTTCTTCCACCTCAGAATTCTCCCTCTGAACCATTTTATACTAGAGTGTTAGTCACTCAGTTGTGTCTGACTCTTGCAACCCCATGGACTGTAGCCTGCCAGGCTTCTCTGTCCATCAGATTTCCCTGGCAAGAATGGTAAACCCACTGGAGTGGGTTGCCATTTCCTTCTCCAGGATATCTTCCCAACCCAGGGATTTAATCTGGGTCTCCTGCATCACAGGCATATTCTTTACCATCTGAACCACTGCAGAAGTCCATACACTCAGCAATTTTCATGTTTTTGACTTTATATCCCCAAGGCAGAAAATCAGATGGGCCCAACTCATCTATTCCAAGGTTCCCTCCTGGTTTCTCAACCTCAACTAGGAAAGGGATGGAGGCTCACAGAGCAAAAGAAGTTGCCTCCCTAGGGTGTGGGTTCTGCAGGGGAACTGGGTAAGAAGACTTTTTATCTTGGGGACACCAGGAGCTCTGCAGCAAACCCTTGTCTTAAAAGTTATCTTTTTCACATGAGGAAAGAATTACTCCTTTATAAAGGCTAGGAAAACAGTGCTGCTATGCTGTGCAAACTCAGCCAGTTGGAGGCAAAGCTGGTCCAAATTCTACCCCCTCGAGCAAGTTCATGCCTCGCAAGAGTCCCACACACCCTGAGGTCTTAGAGAGCTTTAGAGCCATTTGTTGAAGTCTAAATGGATGAAAGTGAAAGAGGAGAGTGAAAAAGTTGGCTTAAAGCTCAACATTCAGATCATGGCATCTGGTCCCATCACTTCATGGCAAATAGATGGGGGAACAGTGGAAACAGTATCAGACTTTATTTTTGGGGGCTCCAAAATCACTGCAGATGGTGATTGCAGCCATGAAATTAAAAGACACTTACTCCTTGGAAGGAAAGTTATGACCAACTTAGATAGCATATTCAAAAGCAGAGACGTTAGTTTGCCAACAAAGGTCCGTCTAGTAAAGGCTATAGTTTTTCCAGTGGTCATGTATGGATGTGAGAGTTGGACTGTGAAGAAAGCTGAGTGCTGAAGAATTCATGCTTTTAAACTGTGGTGTTGGAGAAGACTCTTGAGAGTCCCTTGGACTTCAAGGAGATCCAACCTGTCCATTCAAAAGGAGATCAGCCCTGGGTGTTCTCTGAAAGGAATGATGCTAAAGCTGAAACTCCAGTACTTTGGCCACCTTATGAGAAGAGTTGGCTCATTGGAAAAGACTCTGATGCTGGGAGGGATTGGGGGCAGGAGGAAAAGGGGATGACAGAGGATGAGATGGCTAGATGGCATCACCGACTCGATGGACATGAGTCTGAGTGAACTCCAGGAGTTGGTGATGGACAGGGAGACCTGGTGTGCTGTGATTCATGGGGTCACAAAGAGTCGAACATGACTGAGCAACTGAACTGAACTGAACTGAACTGAAATGGTGGCCACAGGCTCAGATACCCCAGGGAAGCTTCCTCTGACCCCCACTACAAGATAGGTTTTATTTTTAATTATAGGTGCTCTTATTCCACAATTCTGTCTTTAAGAGCTTCTATGTCTTTATGATTATATATTCCTCATTTGATTTTTCTTTCATTCAGCACATGCTTTTTTTTTTTTTTAATGGAGTATATTTTCTTTACAATGTCGTGTTAGCTTCTGCTGTACAGTGAAGTGAATCAGCTATGTATAAATATTCATCCCCTCCCCTTTGGGCCTCTCTCCAAGCCCACCCTGCGATCCCACCCTTCTCAGTCGTCACAGAGCACCGAGCTGAGCTCCGGGTGCTATGCAGCAGTTTCCCACTAGCGGTCTGTTTTACGCACGGTTGTGTCTATGTGTCAGTCTTCATCCCCCAGTTCATCCCACCCCCGCCCCTCCGGGTCAGCGTGTCTGTTTTCTATGTCTGTGCCTCTATTCCTGCCCTGCAAATGAGCAGGCAGGTCTCTGCTCTCACGGAGCTTGTGACGGAGTGAAGAGTGGAGATGGGGCCGCATCATAGCAGGAGGAGGACGGGAGGGCTGAGAAAGAGAGGGCTCCTGTACACAGGGCTCAGTGCAGACCTTTCTGACAAGGGACACTGCTGCAGAGGCCGGAAAGCACCGAGAGTGTGCCCTATGACAGCATTTGGGGAGGAATGTTCTAGGAGGAAGATTAGTGTTGGTTGCTCAGTTACATGAGTGACTATTTGTGATCCCATGGACTGTTGCTCTCCAGCTGAGAGTACCCAGGAGTGGGTAGCCATTGCCTTCTCCAGGGGATCTTCCTGACCCAGGGACCGAGCCCAGATCTCTTAAGAAAGTACAAAGGCATAGAGACAGGGTTCTTTTGACTTGTTTCAGAAAGAGCGAAAGGACAGTAGTGTGGAAGCTGAGTGAGTGAGAGGTGTCTGCAAGTCAAGGAATGGAGCCATGTAAGATTTTCCCCTGCGTGAGAGGAGAGCTATGGAGGGCTCTGGCAGAGGAGTGCCCGTGGACTCACTCCAGGCTTCAAGGGACCATGTTGCTTCAGTGCTGAGAACACTAGTTAGGAGACCTTTGCAATCCTCCATGTAAGAAAACAGTGACTCTGTGTGATAAGGAGTTAGCAGAAGGGGATGATTCTCTTACTGTGTTTAGCCAAAGACTTGGGGGAAGGGGCATTGTTTGTTACAGAAGCTAGCATGAATTATCCTGACTAATAAAAGCCCTATCCATCATAGACAAGGTCCCTGCTTTCAGGGGACTTGCTGCCTAGGTCAGAAGACAAACAGTAACCAAAGTTCATTTCTTGCTCAAAATCCAGTTGGAGTTAGATAGCTCTTGTGGGAAGTTTCTTCCAGGTCGTTACTCAGGAATTCAGGCTCCTTCTATATTATGTCTTTACCATTTTGAAAATTTTCACATCCAGCCGTGAAGATGGAGGAAAGACAGAGAGATCCAAGAAAGAACGCTGCCAGAGGGCCTCGGAGATTCAGAGGACACTTCTGGGGGAATGAGGCAGTGGCGAGGGGCTGGACATTCAGCCTCTGTCCCTGCTTTTATCCACACAGTCTCACTCTTAACTGTTCTGCATATCAGGGTTTGACACATGATTTTCTCTTTTAGATGAGTTCTATTGCTGAAATTTGAAAAACTTCAGATTTCATGATAATCCCAAGATTCTAGAATTTCCACATATGTGTTGGGGAGGGGGCATGGGGGAGAGTTGTCCTCAAGATCATTTGTTGTTTTTAATTCAGGTTCTAAAAATGATGCAGAAGCTGGTCTCTCTCACTCAAATAGTAATCAAAAGTTTTGTCTTTGCTTCAAAATGAAAGTTTGAAAAGGTCTAGAAAATACCAAAGGGACAAGCTAATGATCGAGCAGCCAAGGGAGTGTATTGAAATGCTGCACTGCGGGTCCGATGCCCAGGACCCACAGCGGGCACCATACCCTGTCAGTCCTCGAGCCCTGGAACTGCTCCCTGAGCCATCTCACTCTGCCAGGCCTGCATTCTTCTCCCCCTCCCCTCCCCTCACCAACCATCTGAGCTGTGGGTGGATTGGGGACCACGGGGGGTGGCTGTCACTGGTATCTTGCCTGCCAGAGTGATAGAATGACTAGCGTTTTTCAGCTCATTCCTCCCAAACCCTTACTTGCAATTGCTCGGATGTCTACCTTGGAGAAGAGAGAGGGACTCTTCCTCGGAATCACTGCTCCCTGATCTGTGGCGCACTGGCTTGGAGGGATGCACTGGACCTAAAAAGGATCTTGTGGCCCCAGTCCCAGTGTGGCACCATTATCTGTGCGACAGTGGGGGGTTCTGTTAACTCTCCTCCAAATTCTAGTAGTTGAGAAGTGACCATTTTTCAACTTCTAAAGATGAGGAAACCAAGGCAATGAAAGGGAAAAATATGTCTATAAATTCTCTGTGGGAATGATTCTATGACATGTAATTCCCAGATGATTTAATTAAAATCTAATATTGATTTCAAATTTTAATTCACGCCTTGCAAGTCATCGTCACTATGTTGAACCTGATCAGAAGTCTTGCTTTGGACTTTATCCTTTTTTTTCAAATTGAAGTATAGTTGATTTGTGATGTTGTGTCAGCTTCAGGTGTACGGGGGTGGGGGGGTGTCTCTCATCCTGGTACTGAGTCTCTTAGAGGGAACACCCACCACACAGACTGTAGCCACAGCAGAAGTGCAACTGATAAAGGTGCTGTCACCACTACATTGGACACTTGGAATTAGCAAATGTGCAGAGCTCAGAGTTTCTTAAATTGTCCTCAGGACCACACTCAGGCAGCGTGAATTTTCCTGTTGATCAGAGTAAAGATAACAGCCAAATCCAAGTCCTCTCTCCCAGGGTCCTGAGGTTGAAAGCAGACCAAGGCATGACGTGTCATACAACTTTATACAATGCAATTGTCAAAAACTGTATCATAATTTGTAAAATCCCATCACAGTAACTATGGGTTTGGATACAAAACAGAATTAAAAACTGGGTTGATTGTCCCCAGGCCCCACCCTATGGTTGATGCATTCATCCACTTATGTAATCAGCTGACAACAGTCAAATATCTATGACTTGGAAGTCACTGCAGAGAGAAAAGAGAGGGTGGCTGCCCAAGGGACCCCAGAACAATGCCCACTGTGGACCACAGCTCAAGGTGAAAAGAATAAGGGACCAGTGGCAAGTGCAAGGACATTTGTGCTCCCGGTGAGCAGGATTATTTGAATCTATCTGTTTCACCTAACAGGATAAAGTCAGCTATGAGACTCTGAAAAATTAGGGGTTATCTATTCTCATAGCACAGAGATCTGACATAAAGCCCTCACTTCTCTTCGGATTATCAGTTTGTTTTTAAAGTATCAGAAGGCTGTAAACAAGGAGGGGTGTTTTTTTCTACTATTCTATAACCATGTCTTGCTCTTGGAAGCCCTTCGCCTTATGCATGTAAATTCTTAAAGTGGTTATGTTGTTGTTCAGTCACTCAGTCATGTATGACTCTTCGTGACCCCATGGACTGCAGCAGGCCAGGCTTCCCTGTCCTTCACTATCTCCAGGAGCTTGCTCAAACTTATGTCCACTAAGTCAGTGATGCCATCCAGCCATCTCATCCTCTGTTGCCTCTTCTCCCCTTGCCCTCAATCTTCCCCAGCATCAGGGTCTTTTCCAGTGAGTTGGCTCTTCACATCAGGTGGCCAATGTATTGGAGCTTCAGCTTCAGCATCAGTCCTTCCAGTGAATATTCAGGGTTGATGCCTATGAGTTGAACATTTAGAATGCAATCAACCCTAAGACGGAAGCTCCATTCTCGTGGGTGTCACTAGGGTAGAAAGGCAGGCATATACCTACAGGACCATTCTCTCCCTGGAAACCAGGTCAGAGCTGAGGCCTCTTGGGGTTGCCTGTGCTGTGACCTTCACCAACTTTCTGAGCCCTGGGAAGGCCCAACAGGATACTGACAGTACTGATCAACAACCAAAGTGGCAGTTTTAGCTGAATCTGGAATGTGGATTGGGTTGGGTTGGGCTTTGCCATCCCGGATTAAAAAAAAACAAAAAGCAGAAAAGAAATAGTTAATAGATTAAAGCAGTCCATGGTTTATGTTAACACTGTTGAACTGAAGCCATGAGACAGACATTGTCTAGCAAGCAGACTCTTTGGGTCTGCTCATTACTGAACCTAATGTGTAACCAATTACACAACCAAATGTCCCAAAATAAGCTCAGATGGGGGATTCTGCCCTCCTTGGTCTGGCTCTCCCTTTCTTTTCTTCTCTCTGTCACTCTCACTGTTTCTTTTTTGAAATATAGGTCCAGTGGAAAAGTGTATCATTTGGGATGAGGGAAAGAGAAGGGTTCTGACTTTCTTTGGATCTCAAAATGGTATCAAAGGCAAAGCCTAGAACATTACAAAGGACCATTTGGAAGCCTCCACTTTCTTTCTCCCATTAATGCTGTTCCCTCCACCTCCTCTCAGACTGCCAGCTCCTGTCTCACCTCTGCAGGGGAAGAGGTGAAAGCACCCAGGCAGAGGGGAGAGGGCTGTCCCAGGCTCTTCTGCTTACTCAGTGCAATTGAAACCTTGGTCAAATGTCTGAACATATCTGAGACTCAGTTAACCTATCCATAAGTAGGCATAGTGAACTCTGCCTCAATAGATTGTTATAAAAACTAAAAGGCATGAGGACTCTAAGGCACCACTGGGGTGTCATATGTCTTCCCTCCCAACCTCATGCCGGACAGTTGGGCATCTGATAAGGCTTGCTGTGGGACCAGAGGACAAATAGGCTCAAGCCATCATTAGCTGGCAGATTTTTTGTGGATGAAATGATCAGCTTCTGGTTGTATTGAGTGAGAATGAAGGTGTCTAGGTTGTATTCTCCAGCTGGGATCTGAAGAGTGGTCCTAAGTGTCTCCCGTCAGATGAGACCTGAAGATGCTCGCTGTTAGGAGGTTGGGCCACATAAGCAGGGCACAGATACTAGCAGGACTGGAATTTCAGTTTATACTATTCATGTTATCCAGGGGCCCATCTGAAGTAAGGGTGTTGTTTGGGATGGGCTTTGGGCTGATTGGACAAGGAAAGAGACTGGGTTGACAGGAGGGTGTGAGACGGAGCCAAAAGGCCCCCTCTCTCAATGTGGGCATAGCCAGGATCGTCTTGGGGGAAGATGAAAACCCTGTGAGCTACTTGCTTTAATAAATGAGAACTGTCCACACATTCTAGCTTGCTGGTTTGGAGACACCAGAATCTGCTAGAAGAAAGGTAAGATGGTTCTGTAAGGCTGTCTACCTTGTTAACGTGGCTCCTGTGGGTAGGCCGGTCCTAAAGTGGGCTTCCAAGTGCCACCAATGATGACTGATCACAGGACCCCCTAAGTGAGGCCTTCTCCTTTCCTTTACTCTGCCACTTAGTCCCATGTGCTGTGGGCAAGCCCTTCCCTCTCTTGGGTCTGTTTTCTCAAGTGTAGCATGAGGATCCCCACTACACCCAGGATGAGTATCTTTGCTGGGGGTTGGTGACCCAGCCTTCAAGGGGTAAGCCCTCTCTTGAGTCAAATGTTCACAAGAAAACAATCAAGGACCAGGTGGGGTCCCAGAGAGTCAGGGGTATGAACAGTCCCTGCCACTCTGCCTGGTGTCCTCTCCAGGTTAAGGCCATCTGTGCATTCCTGGGTCAACTGTCAACCTGTAGGCATCCATGCTTCTCTTTCAAGGAGGGACGCAGCCCTCAGCTTAGCCCTGGGCCTGGGCAGCATTCTACAGTTCAGTCGGCCACATGATCAGATAACTGAGCTGAAGGTTTGCCCCTAAGTTCTCAGTACCAGTCTGCCCCTTGGGCCTCCTGTAAGCCCATCCATCCCATGGTTCTCTAAAGTTTAACCAGCAGAGACCAATGGTCCAATAAGATCCAGTTTGGCCTGGACTGTGCTTCAGATATACAAGATAGAAACACTCCAGGATGTTTTTAAGGTTCTCCAAGTTACACTTTTCCCTTGTTGTGTACTAGTTTTGAAAGAAGAATGGAGTCCACACATGCAGGGATTTCTGCAGATTTACTCAGTATCTTAGAGGAAAAAGTAGGGATTCTTTGATAAAACTTCAGAGGGAGTCTCTACTTCTCAGGACTTCAGGAAATGGGCATAAACTGCCCTGTATAAAGGGCTTCCCAGGTGGTTCTAGTGATAAAGAAGCCACCTGCCAATGCAGGAGACTCAGGAGACCCAGTTTTGATCCCTGGGTCAGAAAGATTTCCTGGAGGAGGGCATGGCAACCCACTCTAATATTCTTGCCCACTCCAATATTCTTGTCCATGGAAGAATCCCATGGACAGAGGAGCCTTGCAGGTTGCAATCATAGGGTTGCAAAGAGTCAGGCACAACTGAAGCGTCTCAGTACATACACACCCTGTGTAAAACCATAGGAGAGTCTGATCTGGAGCTTAATATTTTATGTTCCATAGGATCTTGGAAGAAACACCCAGGCAGCTGCAAGAACAATGCCTCAAACACAATAAGATCTTGTTACAGCTGATATTTATTTAGTTCTTGCTCTGGGTGTGGCCCTATTTAAAGCACTACTTGCTTATTAACTCATTTAATCCTCATAACAGTTCTCAGAACTAGTTAAGTTATTGGATGCACAAGGCGACTCTTTGCTGCCAAATAAAGATGAGCTTTCCATTTTTTTGCAAAACATGCCACAGAGAAGATGCTCCATTTAAACCAATTCAACAACCCATGCACCACTACATGAGTTCTGGAAGCAAGAAATCTTTCCCTGAAGGAATTTGACTTCCTATAGGGAAGTAAAGTATCTGTCTTTCATACAAAGAACTGAGAGGACACAGAGGAAATACCAAGTATATGAACAAGTGAGTCACTCCTCTGTGCTTCTATGCCTGGAGCAGACATCACTAGTCAATCAGAAGCCTTCTTTCTTGATGAACCCAGATTCAGCCTCAGGATCCTTCTCAACATCATGTTCCTGGAAGCCACTTTTGACATCTTTGGGATGTGCTTTTACAGAACAAATGTTTGCCTGTATCCTTTCTCAGTATGTCTGCTGGCAGCTCTGTGAAAGATGCACATAGGATTCATTATCTCCAAAATAGAAGGCAGAGGACTGATGCCCAGAGAGGGCAAGTGACTTATAAAGTTACACAGCCTCTTTGGGGCAGTGTCTAGTTGATCTCACTTGGGACACATGCCTGCTGCTTGGCCAGTCGAATTGAGACCCTTTAGTGTACAGCCCATCAGACTACAGGTATGGGGGTAGAACTCATTTCTAAAGAGACACTCACGCACTTTTACAAAAAAAAAAAAATTGTTAAATATTGAAGAGTCAAAAAAGTTTCCCTGTACCCTGAGTCTGATTTTGATACAACATAGCTCCACAATATCTTTTTAGCTTGAACTTGAACTCATCTCAAGTTCTCAATTGAGTTTCAGCATTGGATCTGTTCCCGGTCTTGGCATTTCTACACCTACCATAGGAAAGCCTATTCACTTCAGTTTATTTAACTCTTATTAAGAATCATGTGAGGCACTTTCTGGGTGAGAAAACTGAGACTTAGAGACCTAAGAAGCGCATTCAAGGTCACTCACCTAATAGGTTCTAAAACTGGGTCAAGAGTCTTCTCAAGGTCTTTCCATAAAGTCTAAAATCCATTTATGTATTAAATAATTAATTCACTCATCATTTGTTGAGCACTGAATACCCTTTAGACGTGCCTTCCTTTGTGACTTTTCTCATAAAGGCCATCCCTTTGGGAGTACCTCTATCTCATCTCCATGGAGACCTAACCCATCTTTCCAGACCCACTCTCTGGGTACCATCTTCAGACAGAAAATGATTTTCCATTGTTACAGCCTCTGTTTGCGCTCTTCTGGCACTACTCCATCCAGTTGGTGTGAGAATCTTAGTTCACTGTCTCCTCACCCTAAGTTCCTGCAGGCTGGTGCTATGTTTCTCTCATTAAACACAGAGCCCCCAAAGCTGGAAAACTCAGTAATGGGGGCTGATATAAGCTACTGAGGTGGGACTATTTGAAGTTGCCAATAACCAGCCATTTTTTAGCCTGCAAAAATTGCTATCCCATGTAGTTCAACCAAAATAAATTGCATCTGACTTTATTGGGGTTTATGATTTATCAATAAGCAATTCTGGACTTTATACACTGGGATTTGTGATCTCCTGTGCTCAAGATATTTCCTCACTGTAGCATCCTGTTATCAGAGAAGCTTAGATTTTACTTTTAGTTTTTCATGTTAAGAATCTTCAAAAGGTAAAGCCATATACAAAAGTAAAGAGAAGAACATACTGAAGACCCAGACACTCCTCAACCAGCTTCAAGACTATCAAATTCATATTCAGTCTTATTTCATTCCCAACCCACCCACCCACTGCCTCCTTTCCCCATGCCAACTATTCTTACACAACTCCCAGATACCAAGATATCAAATTATTGGAAAACAGTTCAGCATGTGTTTCTAAAAAATAGGCAATCTTTTAAGTATATATATAGCCAAAATATTTTTAAATAAGTTAATGACAATTTCTTAATATTGTCAGATTTAGTGTGTACGCGCACACACACACAGACATACACACAGAGAAGAGACACTTGACATATATATACATCACTTGACATATATATCCAATAAAGTACAGACAGACCAAAGATAGTTTGAAGCAGGGTCTAAATTAGTTTTACACATTGTGTTTGGTGGACATTCCACTAAGTTTCTTTCAGTCCTTAATTTTCCCTCCCAGATATTGCTTTAACCAAATAGTTCTCTAACAGTCCCCATTGACTCAGTGGAAACTGGGGCCCTTGAGGTTAACTGGGTTGTGTCCAATGTCCCAAATCAAGCCAGTGACACAGGCCAGGGATGGAGCCCAGATGTTGGGTGGTGTGAGCCTCCCCATCCCTCACCCGGAGGCCCCACCCAGGCCCACTCTGGAGGCCCATCCTGGGGTCAGAACCACTGCCCTCTACAGATCACCACTTCCTGTTTATCTTTCCGGGACGCAGTGAGCACTGCTGTGAAAAAGGTTCAATGGGTTTCCTGACACACAAAGCCCCTAAAAGGCAATATTTTGATGATTTAAGTATAAATGATCAGAAACATGTGGATTTCATTTCCTTCAGAATACACTTGGGTATGAAAATGAAGGGGAAATGTGCTTGGCAAAATACAGCCCAGGCTTCCTCAACTCCCTGACAGGGTTTAAGATGTTTAGCGAATCTGAAGTGAGGTTCCCCTTTTTCTCTGCTCTCTCCCACCAGGCTCATGCTCATTTGAACTGGACCTGCTACCGCACGGGGCTGTGACCTTGTTAAGAAAGGCAGAGGAAGAGGAGAAGCAAGAAAAAGAGGAGGCGGAGAGATTCTCCTAACTGGGCTCTGCCTTGCCCAGAAGAAAGCTGACCTGTCTTCAGAATCAGCCAAAGAGAAGTCCTGCCAGGTCCCCCTCCCCTTATGCCCTTAGGGGCCAGCCGCACTCTGGCCACCTCTTCCTTTCTCCTAAGGAATAACCATGTGGAATCACACAAGAGGCAAAGCAAACACTTGCAGGATTTTCCCCTTCTTTCCTAGGGTTAAAATGGCATTGATTCCATGACACAGGTAGATGGTCTCCAAAGCTCCAGATAATCCAGGCCACTAGGCAACCATAGTTTCTGATGTTGGAAGAGGAAAGTCAGAAAGAGGTTCTGAAGAAAGGAGACTGCAGTGGAGAAAGAAAGAAGGAAGGGAAGGCAGAAAGAGAAATGGAAGGAGAGGAAAGGGAAGGACGGAATGTGCGCAGCGTTGAGCCAGAAAGGTGGCCTTAGGGCCGCTAGTCAGGGCTGCTGACCCTAGAACAGGATTTGGGGGCTTTCCTAGTGGTCCAGCTAAGACTCCATGCTCCCAGTGCAAGGGACCTGGGTTTGATTCCTGATCGGGGAACTAGATCCCACACGCTGCAGCTTAGGATCCTGCATGCTGCAGCTAAGACTTGGTGCAATCAAATGAATAAATAAATACTTTTTAAAATAAAATAGTGTCTTGGTCAGCAAGTTAGTTCCAGACCTGCCTCTTTCGAGGCACACTGCAAATAATGCAAGGAACAATTTTGGGGGAAATTTCCATAAACCAGGACAGACTTCCTTTCTCTCTGTTTTTTGTTTTAATCATCACAATCAGTAAAAACGTCTCCAGAGGCCTTGCTGCTTATTCTGAGGAACGGATGCTAGACTTCTCTGCGTCCTGGAGCACCCACCATGGAGAGGACCATGCAGGATCCCAGAGCAACCACCCAGTGTGGCCAGTAATCACCTGTGGGACCTCCCAGGTGTCCCCAGCCAGATGAACATAGAGGTGGGCACATTCCATGTGTTAGGCATTGTCGTGGGGGGTCCCAGGGAATGGGATAGAGGATAAGAAAGGCTGGGCTTCCACTCCTGGGGGCTTGCTGTGTGCTGACTCACTTTAATCATGTTCAATTCTTGGTGACCCTATGGACTATAGCCCTCCAGGCTCCTCTGTCCATCGGATTCTCCAGGCAAGAATACTGGAGTGGGTTGCCACTTCCTCCTTCAGGGGATCTTCCACATCCAAAAATCAAACCCTACATCTCTTGCATCTCCTTCATTGGCAAGCAGATTCTTTACACTTAGTGCCACCTGGGAAGCTCTCCTTGGGGTTTGGGGCTTACATAGGACAAAATACTTTTTTGGTGGGACAGTGGGAACAGAACAGAAACATCGTATTCCCAGTCACATGCTGGCATTAGTCAAGGTAATGGTGACTTGGCTTCAGGTTCCCCTGAAGCAGATGCCCTGACAAGAGGAGCCTCTGGGGACAAGTGGTGTAGGTGAGAGATGACCCCAGGAAGCAGAGCGAGACAGAAAAGGCAAAAAGGCCTTGCCAGTGAAGGCTAGTGGGTGGGCAGCTGAGGCTCAGTGACCCTGGGGCTCCATGAACACCTCTAGAGTACCCCTAGGATGGTCCCACCAAGAGGTGAGCAGCTGGGATGTAGATCCCCCAGTTCATTGGTGAGAGGGAACTCCTGGGGTTGTAAACTTCCAGCTCTTTTGTCCTTCCTCCCCAAGGATTCCTAGGCCCCTAGAACATCTTCAGGTGGGAAGCTTTGGGTTGGATGGAACAGTCTATGGCTGGCCTCCAGGGCAGGTCCAAGGGAGTCTGGGCAGGGGTTCTATACTAGCTCCAGCTTCCAAGCAGACACCAGCATTTGCCCAGATGAACAGAGTGGAATCTGGGGGGATGGCAGGAGAGTAGCAGAGACCAGGAGTTGTGCTTCTGCCAGCAAGAGATGGGGTAGCAGCCCCACCTCTGGGCAGCCCCACACACTGGTGGGCTCGGCCCCCATTCAAGTCACCGCAGGCCCCTGGACTCCAGCTCTTCTGACCAGAACCAGGCACAAGAAACGGGAAAGTGCTTTTTCCCTGGGCTCTGGGTGGCCTGGATGAAGTTCACAGTCATTAGAAGGAAATGTGGAGCACAATTGTGTATGAACCTTCAGTGGCCGCATTCATGAGAGGAATCACTGGCAGATGTTTTGTGTTTGTACAATTTTCATGAACGAGGGACATTACCGTCCATTATTCATTTCCTTTCAATTGCAGTGAATAGTTTCAGTGACAAATATCAAATTTCTGTATTTACAGAAAACCAGCCCATGTGTTGATAATGGTGCAATCCAGTATTTACTCTATAAAGTGCTGACTTGTTTTTCATTAATATAGACATTTGGTAATTATTACTATAACTATTCATTAAAATGTGAAAGTAGCTAAATAATAAGTTGATAGGCCATTTATTCTGTGCTCCCAGGGGGTAAAAATAGCCAGCTTCTCTTTGATAATCCTCATTTTTTAGATTTTGGACAATTCAACTTGTATCTGAATGAGCGATCTGGAGAAAGCCCATGCTTGGCACATGGCAAATGATTAATAAAAATACTTTGACAGATGTTTATTGGTTGACAAGGCTACTAAGAATCGGCTTTATCCTTAAGTCCTCTAGGCAGAGTTAATGTCAGTCCATGAAGTTTCCACCACAGGTACAGACACTGCATCCATGCTAGGTGACAAGATGAAGCCTGGATGCACAGCAATCGCTTGATCACACCTTCAACTTGGCAAAGATCTTGAGTAGGATCATTTTAAAAAGCACTTTAAAGGACCAAATGTAAATAACTTCAGTGCCTCATAAAAAAATCCTCCAAGCTGATTGAGTAAGAGTTCCCATGTCCGGGCCTTGTAGCCTAGGAAACATGTACCTATAACCTCAGTCCCTTCATTCACTCATTTGTTGGCTCATTCATTCATTCATGAATTCTGATGGAGTCTACTGCAGGACGGTAGCACACGGAGTGGTAAGGAGCCAAAGAAGAACTACATACAGCCCTGTCCTCCAGGGACCCGGGGGCTTAGGGATAAGGGACCTTCATGTTGGAAAGCATCAAGGATGACAACGGAGTCTGAGCCTCCCCTCAGATGAGCAAAGGCAGCTGTGCTGCTGTGCTTAGTCGCTCAGTCATGTCTGACTCTTTGCAACCCCATGGACTGTAGCCCGCCAGGCTCTTCTGTCCATGGGGATTCTCCAGACCAGAATCCTGGGGTGGGTTTGCCATGCTCTCCTCCAGGAGATCTTCCAAATCCAGGGACTGAACCCAGGTCTCCTGCATTACAGGCAAGATTCTTTACCATCTGAGCCACCAGGGAAGCCCAATGCCCATAAAGATCTGGAGGTTCTATGCCATAAGTTGGATCTCATTCATTCTCCATTTTGACATTGATTTACTAAGTGCAGTGAGTGCAGGTATACACAGGTGGAGGCCAAAGAGATGGACGTTAAAGTGATTGTATCAGTTTCAGTCCAGTTGTGAACCCTTGTTTACAGATATTTACTCTTGAATCTAGTAGAAATGAATGCTTTGTCCTGTAAGTTTCTGAATTAAAACTCAAGTCTCTCAACTTTCTTACATTTTCAAAGTTTATATATATATATATACTTCTATTTGTGCATATGTTTATATATATATATTTTTATATATTTATACTGTATATATGTAGATATGTTTGTAGAGTTTCCTGGGATGCCAGGCCCAAACCCACAACACCCTTTTCAATTGACGCAAAGGCTTCACCTTGGACTTGGTCCTGAAAATTAGCTTTTTGAATTTTTTTTGTTGTTGTTGTTTAAATAGCAGCTGCTTCCAGTGACTTTTCAAGTTTTGCTTCCTGGTTGCTAACACTCCAAAGTAGTCTGAAAACCAATTTTACACTTAATAAAGTTTAACTATTCAATATTTTTCATTTTAAAACTAAATAACACACATTTAAAAGAATATTTCTTTTTTAATGACACTCATGCCACTATTTTATAAAACCAAATGACATCCACCGTGCATTCCTATCTCTTTAACTGCCAAATACTCTATTAGTCAAGTTTGCTCATATTTACAAGATTTTGGAGCGGGGGAATGTTTTACTGCTATCAGAAGATCTAACATCTGTTTCTCCAGGGATTCTCCATGTGTTCTATAGTTTGCAACAATTGAAACCACTGTTTTCAAAATGCATTTGGATTAAAGGCAATGTACTAAGACTGGATTTCACTTCACAAGAGCCTTGCACATACATCTGGGGCTTTCACTCGTGTAATTTTTCCAAATAGCAAGACATTCACTCCGGATTTAGGTAGGTGACATGCAATAATAGCAGAGCCCAGTGGAGTGCTTGTGTAAAATAATGTAGGTGAAGGCACTTGGGTGTGGGGAGAATTTTCTGGGCATCTGTTTTTGCCTGAGGCACCACATTGGAAAGGGTGTTCCCTTGGTTTTGTTGCTTCAGAACCCAGAGCAGCAGGGGCCCCTCCAGTTCATCTCCTTGCATTCAGGCAGGAAGGGGGTCTTGCCTGGCTATTTATCAGCAACACTGTCCAGTAGAACTTTCTGCCATGATAGAAATGGTTAATTATATATTTGCACTGTTCCTTTGATAATAGGATGATGTTGCTTCAAATCCCATGTGGTTATTGAGTACTTGAAATATGGCCAATGAGACTGAAGAACTGAGTTTTTCTTGTATTCAAAGTTTTTAAATTCCAATTTAAATTCTAATATCCAACTGGTGCTAGTGGTAAAGAACCTGCCTGCCAATGCAGGAGATGTAAGAAAGGTAGGTTTGATCCCTGGGTCAGGAAGATCCCCTGGAGTAGGGCATGGCAACCCACTCCAGTATTCTTGGCTGCAGAATCCCATAGACAGAGGATCTACAGTCCTCTGGTGGGTTACGGTCCATAGGGTCACAAAGAGTTGGACATGACTGAAGGGACTTAGCAGGCACGCATTCATTTATAGCTAGTGGCTACCACATCAGACCACGCATAAAGGACTCAGTCATGCTAAGATCAGTCATCTTTTGATGTGTCTGGACTGAGGCATCAGCTCATGGGAGCAAATAGCACCATTGGCCCAAACTATTTACTACTGTGCCCAGTGCCAATCAGGTGTCACTCATGTGCAATCAGGAACAGGAGCTCTTCCTAAAGACATTTTTCTCTTATTTGTTACAAAGTGACATCATAATATGCAAAGCTACCATGTCAAGGCTATGGCAGGCACCCCTAAGCTTCTGCTCAACCGTATGTAAGAGTCTCTTTTCCATGTGGTTTCAGATACTTGGATATGGGCATAGATCGCAGGCTGCTGGCTCCAGAAGAACAGAGGCTGGGTGCCCCTCACTGCATACCTGAGGACGATAAGCAGGAATCTAGACAAATCACAAAGAGGCTTGGTAAGAAGCTGACTCTGGGAAACTCGTGTTCCTGACCAGAAGCCCATTTCCTAGAAGTTTCCTTTCTATTGATTTTGTGATGGACTGTCATAAACTCTCTCCTATAGGTTATCCCCACAACCTTTCAGGTTTTGGAAACAGTTACAAAGTACCCCTTTCAGCCTAATGTTTCCTGGAACAGGAGTCCTGGGATAACTTCCTCTCCTCCACATACTTCTCTTCCTCTATCAGAGGAGCCAGGCTTGTTCCCATGATGGAGGCAGAGGACAAAGTATGTCAGGCCTCCTGAGGCCTTGCTCAGAACGGACCAGCCACCACTTCTATCTTGGGCTTTGGCCAAACCTGGTCACAAGGGGTGGAGAAATGTGTTCTGATCCCTGAAAAGAATTCCAAAGTCACATGGCAGAGTGCAAGGAGAGAGGAGATAGGAAGGAGAGAGGAACTGGGCCCTTAATTTGCCTATCACAAATTCTAAAATAATACTAGCCAAGCTAGCATTATTGAGCACAATTATTGAGTACTCATTGAGCACACGTTCAGTGTGCTCAGTGACTGAGTACTTAGTAGTGAATGTGCTCATTCAGTCATGTCTGATTTTGTGACCCCATGGACTATAGCCCATCAGGCTCCTCTGCCCATGAAATTTTCCAGGCAAGAATACTGGAGTGGGGTGCCATTTCCTACTTCAGGGAATCTTCCTGACCCAGGGATTGAAACTGTATCTCTTGTGCTCCTGCATTGGCAGGTAGAGTCTTTACAACAAGCGCCACCTGGGAAGTGTTATCTTTTGGCAATAAGAATATAGGTGATTCTTTTTATCTTTGCTTCATCTGTAGTTATTCATTTTTTTGCCTTTTTGAATTATATAATAGGTGCATTTTAATGTTTGCTAATAAAGGGAATAGATTTGTGCAAATAAGTTGAGAAATATAGACAAGTAGGAAATAAACACCCAAACTGTACTTTTCACCAAGAGTGTTACTAGTACTGTGAGACAGTACCTGGTTGGAGACTGTCATATGCATTGCAGGATATACATCTTTGGCTCCCCTCATAGCCAATGATTGTAATGGCCTACACCATTCTGACAATCAACCCCTCCACAGCAGCCACCATCACTTATGTTTCCAGTGGCTTCTTGAGTTTTCCTCCATAACACTAAAAGCCACATTTACCCTTTTTTGTTGGTTTGTTTTGGTATTTCTGTGCGTAGCATTAATTCATTCACTCATTTAAATAATTTTAATGTTTATCTTATTTATTATTTTACTGTTTTCCAATGACACAACACATCACATGGATAATTTTGATTACAGTTATTTTTCATTTAATTTGATATAATGTATTTTTTTAACATGCACCCTAGATGCTCCAAGTCTTTTGACTTTAGATCTAAAGTTATCTTTCCTTTAACAAAAACAAAATTTTTCTATGGTATCCAATTTGCCACAGGAAGTCAGGTCAATGCCTTCCTGTGGATTTCTAGAAGGCAGAGAGGCACCTGGACTCTTCTCATGGCTGTGACGGTAGTCACCCCTTCCCACTGTGTCTTCCCCCATCATCCCAGGCACCTCTTGTGCTGCCCTCTTTCCCACCAGCTTTCATGGGCATTTCTGCTCTCTTCACTTACTTCCAAAGAAAGATTTGCTGAAGGGACCTGTTTCTATACAGTTCTGGTGATAATGGAAGGCGACTACTGCATGGAGCTGGGACCAACTTGGATATGCATTTCAGGCATCATGGGCGCCCAGGTTCACTGGCCATAGCATGTTTTAGGGCACTCTTGGAGTATGCAGGGAGAACTGCATCATACCCTTCTTGCCTGTAAGTTTTGAGTCAACTGAGAATCAGATGAAAGTTTCAACGTGATAACTAGATAACAGCTAAATTATTGGGGTAAATAGCTTGGATCTAGAGCTGAAGTCAATATTCTGATACTTTCCCTCAAAGTTTTACATCAAAAGTTTTGCACCTAAGTTTTGTTCCTAAATCTTGCATCGAAAAAACAAGAGAGTTCCAGAAAAACATCTACTTCTGCTTTATTGATTGCACCAAGGCCTTTGACTATGTGGCTCACAACAAACTAAAATACTTAAAGAGGTGGGAATGCCAGACCACCTTACCCGCCTCCTGAGAAATCTGTATGCAGGTCAAGAAGCAACAGTTAGAACTGGACATGGAATCACAGACTGGTTCCAGATAGGGAAAGGAGTACATCAAGGCTGTGTATTGTCACCCTGCTTATTTAACTTATATGTGTAGAGTATATCATATGAAATGCTGGGCTGGATGAAACACAAACTGGAATCAAGATTACTGGGATAAATATCAATAACCTCAGATATGCAAATGACACTACCCTTATGGCAGAAAGCAAAGAAGAACTAAAGAGCCTCTTGATGAAAGTGAAAGAGGAGAATGAAAAAGTTGGCTTAAAGCTCAACATTCAGAAAACTAAGATCATGTCATCCAGTCCCATCACTTCATGGCAAATAGATGGGGAAACAATGGAAACAGTGACAGACTTTATTTTCTTGGGCTCCAAAATCACTGTAAATGATGACTGCAGCCATGAAATTAAAACACGCTTGCTCCTTGGAAGAAAAGCTATGACCAACCTAGACAGCATATTAAAAATCAGAGACATTACTTTGCCAACATCTAGTCAAAGCTATGGTTTTTCTAGTAGTCATGTATGGATGTGAGAGTTGGACTGTGAAGAAAGCTGAGTGCCAAAAAATTATGCTTTTGAACTGTGTGTTGGAGAAGACTCTTGAGAGTCCTTTGGACTGCAAGGGGATCAAACCAGTCAATCCTAAAGGAAATCAGTCCTGAATATTCATTGGAAGGACTGGTGCTGAAGCTGAAACTCCAACACTTCAGCCACCTGATACGATGAACTGACTCCTTGGAAAAGACCCGGATGCTGGGAAAGATTGAAGGCAGGAGGAGAAGGGGACAGCAGAGGATGTCATCACCGACTCAATGGACATGAGTTTGAGCAAGCTTTGGGAGCTGGTGATGGACGGGGAAGCCTTGTGTGCTGCAGTCCATAGGGTTGCAAAGAGTCAGACACAACTGAGCAGCTGAACTGAACTGAACTTACCAGATGAATGGAGAATTATGATCCATTTCTCAGGAGAGGCCAGTTGCAGAGAATGTGTTATGGGAACTGAATTAGAAGATGCCATTTAGAGCAGCCACCAAGAAATTTCCTCTTGAACACCTATCCCCCACTCTACACACCTATAAACTGAGCATCCATCAGCTGAATATGAGAAATGCCTTCTAAGGAAAGAACACCTCCTGGTAAAGTGATAATAGGGACTCATGGAAGGAGCAGAGGAGGTTAATTTTTCTACAAAATTTCTGTTCAATTGTTCTGTTTATTTTCTTTTGGGTTGTCATCTATCTATCTACCTATGAAAAAAGTTCTTCATATATTCTGTGTAGAAACAATTTGTTAGTTTTTTGTGTTACAGATACAATCTCCCACTTTGTGACTTCTAAGTTGTGTATGGTATATTCAATTTTCTAATTCTGATATGGTATACCAATCTCTTTTCTTTGTCTTTAGTACATTTTGTGCCTGTTTAAGAAGCATTTTCCAGTACCAAAGGTCTTAAACATATGCTCCCATATTATTAATAAATTTTCTAAAAGTTTTATAAGTTTGCTTTTCATATTTAGCTTCATAATACATCCAAAGTTGACTTTTGTGAATGATGTGAGGTAGGGATCTAATTCCAATTTTCATTTCCATAAAAACACTATATTTTTCTAGAATCATTTACTTAAATATAGATGTCTTCCCCCATTGCTCTCTAGTAATATCTCTGCTTGTGGATTTTTCCATTCTATTGTGTTCATCTGGATATCAAAGACTTGTTATAAAACTAATGTGATGCTGGCCACAGATGGATAAATACATTGAGTCTTCTCACCATGTTCTTCCTTTTCAAGAGTGCCTTGGCTATGCTCAGCATTCTGTTTTGCCATACAATTTCAAATCACCTTGTTAAAATCCACAAGATCAATTTGAGGGGAAATGACATTTTAAACATATTGAGTTCAAGCACTATCCTTTTGTTCAGTTTTTATTATTTTATTTAAGTATGACTTAACAAGTAGACTATCAGATTTTGTTTGTTAATCCTGAGAGTTCCTGACCATTCTAGCTACTCCAGCAACTGCTGGAGTGCAGCTGTTTACATTTGGAGGAGTCATGAATAAATTTAGTTTCATTTCCTCTATCTAACTTTCTGTGTATGCCTGTTGCACACTACAGTGTCCTTTTTCCTTTTCTTTATTTTTTCAGTTTGATCTTGTTGCTATTCATTCCACTTTTGCCTCTGCTACAAAGAAGATCTATTGCACTTTTCTTTTACACTTATTGCTAACTTGCTTTCCCCTGCTCTTTGATTCAAATATATATTACTTCACCATTAGTCAAAAGTTAGTTACCATTTATTTCCTATGTTCTTCCCTCATGAAGCCTTAATTACCCCGTCTCAGAATTTCTCAATGAGAGGCATATAATAATTTCACTTACCCCAACTATTCCCAAGCCTTCCTTTTATTTAGTATGTGAAGTTTGATATTTTTTCCTCCCTCTTCTCTCCCTATCACTCTCACTTGTAGATTTTATTAAAATGGTTTGGCTACTGTGTTCCTTTTATTCTGTGTCTTTATAAAAATAATTACACTTTCTATGTATATGCATGCATTTATGTTGAATATTTGATATTTATATATTAGCTAGGTTCATTGTTCACTGCATTTTCTTTTATCTTCATCTTCCCTCATCTTTATTTTTTTTTCATTAAAGTCATTTTACAAGTATTCTGCTCAGATTGGATATTTGGGTGATGTACTTTCTAATTCTTTTTAGCACATTTCTTTCACACTACTAGATTTGTGCTATGTCACCAGGCATAGAAATTTCTCACTATAGGTCTTTCTGTATTCATCTATAGAAACAATTCTATTGTCTTCCAGCATTTAGTAGGGCAGATGAAAAGTCTGATGTTATTAACTTGTGCTGTTTACTTGGAAGCAAGTATAATTTTAATTTTTCTGTGAAATTCAAGAATTTCACCAAGTGGGTCTAGACATGTGTTTGTGTATATGTGTTTCTTCATGAATTTATTTCAATTTGCTTAAGCACTTTAAATCTGCAGACTTTTCTCAATTCATGGAATGTATACATTTGTTAAAGTTTAATAATATCTCTTATATATCAGCTGCTTCTTTTCCCATAATTTCTGTCACTCACATGTTAGATCTCTAGGATTTATCCCTTAATCTTACCTATTCTATCAAGTTCATAATCTTTTTGCATATTTTTCTGTTCTTTCAAGTATCTCTTGCTTTTGACTTGTGACAGTATTAATTTAATCTTAACAGTGATAAATCTTTCATTTCATTTATTTACCATTTTTTCACTTTATTTTAAGCCCCCCAAGTATCTTATTATGAAAATTAATTTTCTCACATCTTATGCTTCTTTTTTTATCCAGATATTCACAGCTTCCTCCAGCAGTAGTTTTTTTTTTTTTTTTACTAGGTTTGCATACTAAGAGTTCTTCCTGATCCTCTCATTAAGGTGTTTGGGCTCTTTTAATTAGAATATTATTCTTTCTGGATTTATATAGTTCAGTTAGCTACAGCTGCTGGTTTTTTTTTCCTGAACAGCAGGGGTTGTACGGATGATGAAAAAAATGTGGCAGTTCCTGGCCCCAAGAGCCTGAAAAGTAAAGGCAATTGTCAGCTGCTATTAAGACACCTGGAGAAATCTCTTGCTCATTGATGTCCCAACTCAGGATGTTGAGCACCAGGATCAGGAACACCTCAGTTTACCCATTCATTTTACTCCTTGACCTTCAAGAGTGTCCCTAGACAACTCTCCCCAGGTCACATTGTGCTCCTCCCCTGCTCCCGAGCTGTATCACTGGTCTTTGGTCACTTATACACTGCCTATGCTCCCTGCAAGGGCCATTAGTTTCCAAAGACTCATGCCATTAAGCCAAGTCCTGTAGATTCCAGAAGGTCTGTGGTTAGGAGAGGCTGGTAGCATGGATTAGGTTGTTGAGGCAGGAGGGAACTGCGTTCAGTAGAATCCTCTTTATACTGTTTCCCAGGAGAACCCAAATAATCAGAAAGTTTGCAGATAAATTTTCAGTGGAGCAAGGTCCATAGACTGTGGGAAAGTAATTTTGAACCTAGAAATCTATATCCAATCAACTAACACTATTGTGAGGGAACAATGAAAATGTTGTCATCTGATATACCTATAGATGTTTATAGCAACTTTTGTTCATAATTGCTAAAAGTTGGAAACAAGTCAAATGTTATCCAATGTGTAAGTGGATAAATAAATAGAAGTACCTCCATGCAGTGAAATACTCTTTAGCAATAAACAAGAATAAACTACTAATTCATGTAAAAATTTGTATGGCTTTCAAAGGCATTATGCTGAGTAAAAAAATCAGTTTCAAAGGTTACATATTATATGATTCCTTTTAAATGATATTCTTGAGAAATCAAAACAATAGTGATGGAGAAGAAATCCGCAGCAGTCAGGGATTAGGATGTGGGGAGTGGATGTGACTATGAAGAGATAAAACCAAGGGAGGGTTTTGTGTGATGGAATTCTTCTATTACAAGTTGTGGGATTTATTGTATGACTCTATGTATGTGTCAAAGTTTTTGGAAATGTGTACAAACATCACTTTTACTCTAAATTAATTTCGAAAAGGAAAGGAAAGAAAGGAGTAAAGAAGAGAAACAATAGGCATAGTGGATTCAACCTGAAGTCATGCCTTTAGACAAAGAAGAGTTCCATAAATAGAGAACTGAGAAAACAGGGAAAAAAATTATATTGAAAATATATTAGATTTCCCAGAACAGAATCTTCAGTTTGAAGTACTCTGCAATAAATGAAAATATCACTTCATTTTCCATATCAGTATATTCATAGAAATAAGACATCCTCTACAAAGGAGGAAGCATTAACCAGGCATCACGTGTCTAACTCTCTCTACTGGACACTAGAAAGAAAAATGGAGCAAAACCTTCAAAGTTCTTAGGGTGACTTGGGAACTGACTTTCAAATTGGAAGTGTATAGCCAAGCAAGCTATGAGTTAAGTGAAAGGGAAGAATAAAGATATTTTCAGACTGCACAGACCTGGAAACTTACCTCAAACACACTTTTTCCTTGAGAATTATTTGATGACTCTAGCAAAATAGAGTAAACCAAGAACCAAAAAAGAGAAAAATATGGGATCCAGAAAACAGTGTATCAAAACTGAGAAATAATGATGTTCTATTTCAGAATCCTTCCAAGCACCAAGCACAGAGACCAGTAAGTCCAGACCAGGGTGGGCAGGTGACTCCAGAATAAAAGGACAGTTGGAGGATTATGTAGAATGATTTGAACTTTCCAGGTGGTAAAGAACCCACCTTCTGATGCAGGAGACTCAAGAGAAGTGAGTTCTATCCCTGGGTAGGGAAGGTCCCCTGGAGGAGGAAACGGCAACCCACTCTGATATTCTTGCCTGGGAAATCCCATGGACAGAGGAGCCTGGTGGGCTATAGCCCCTGGGGCTGCAAAGCATCAGACACTATGGAGCAAGCAATGGGGTGGGAGTGAGGGTGGGTGTGGGGAGCAGAATGACTGAGACCTTGGAACAACTATGGGCTTGCTAAAGACAATTGGTGATGTTAGTTTTTTAAGAATGAACTTAAACTTGACTTTGAGTACATTCTTCTTTGAGCGGCTTTGTCGTCAAGAGGTTGGTCTCCTGGTGAAAGAAATGTATCCTGTTATTTGTTCTTTTGTCAGAAATATTCATATAATCATAATAAAATCAACATCATTTATTAGCCTTTGACTTGCAGACTTGCCCCATAAATGAAACACAGAAGATCCAACTTTTATTATACTGCAAATATTATTAATCTTGGCCAAATAAAAGTAAAAGTTCATTTGAAAGAGGTTGGGAGGTGGGAATATCCTCATTTTAAAAGTTAAAATTCTAAAGATTTAATTCAGAGATTTAACCTATCATTGATAGATAAGAAATAGAGACAGAGAGGATAGAATAGTGGCTAAGAGCATGGGGTTTCTTGGTTTGAATCCCATCTCTGTCACTTATTAGTTGTGTGACCTTGGACACATTACATAATCTTTCTGTACTTCAGTTGCCCCATCTGTAAAATGAGGGTATTACATAACTAGGTTAAATGAATGAATCTATCTAAAACACTTAGAATAGTGTATAGCACATATTATTATATACACATTTGCTACAAACTCAGAGATGAACAATAGAGAAATTAATAAAAGTGAAAAATATTTTTTGAAGAAGGATAGAGATATTACTAGATGTCATGCAATTGAACAAAAGCATCATTAAAACATGGCAAAAGGTTATTAGACAATATTTATAGCTAACAAGTCAAAATGGTGAATTAGATTTCTAGAAGTAACAATAAGAAGATTTAAGGAGATTAAGGGGTTTATTTCTGAAAAGGCAGGCTGGGATTTGGAAGTATAGGAGTTGAACTTCTTGCTTACAAGAGTAAGGGCTTCTGAACCATTTGATTCTTCAGCCAGGTTCATGCATTATTGTGATAATCTTTTTTTTTTAAAGTAAGTCAGACAAAGACAAATATCATATGATATTAAATATATGTAGAATATTTTTAAAAGGGTGCAAATGAGCCTATTTACAAAACAGAAGTAGAGTCATAGATCTGTAAAACAAACTTGTGGTTTCCTGGGGTTAAGAGTGCATGTGTGTGTGCTAAGTCACTTCAGTCATGTCTGACTCTGTGATCCTATGGACTGTAGCCCACCAAGCTCCTCTGTTCATGGGAATTCTCAAGGCAAGATAACTGGAGTGGGTTGCCATGCTCTCCTCCAGCGGATCTTCCTGACCCAGGGATCGAACCCACATCTCTTATGTCTCCTGCATTGGCAGGCAGGATTTTTGTTTGTTTGTTTGTTTTTACCACTTCCTGCTATCTGGGAAGCCTGGGGGTAAGAGTGGGGAGGGATAATCTTGTAGATGGGAATTGACATATACACAGTACTAAAACAGTGACAGATTTTATTTGGGGGGGGGGGGTGCTCCAAAATCACTGCAGATGGTGACTGCAGCCGTGAAATTGAAATACACTTGTTTCTTGGAAGAAGAGTTATGACCAACCTAGACAGTATATAAAAAGCAGAGACATTATTTTGCCAACAAAGGTTCGTCTAGTCAAACCTATGGTTTTTCCAGTGGTCATGTATGGACGTGAGAGTTGGACCGTAAAGAAAGCTGAGCACCAAAGAATTGATGCTTTTGAACTGTGGTGTTGGAGAAGACTCTTGAGAATCCTTGGACTGCAAGGAGATCCAACCAGTCCATCCTAAAGGAGAACAGTTCTGAATATTAGTTGGAAGGACTGATGTTGAAGCTGAAACTCCAATACTTTGGCCACCTGATGCAAATAACTGACTCCTTGGAAAAGACCCTGATGCTGGGAAAGATTGAAGGCAGGAGGAGAAGGTGATGACAGAGGCTGAGATGGTTGGATGGCATCACCGAGTCAATGGGCATGAGTTTGAATAAGCTCTGGGAGTTGGTGATGGATAGGGAAGCCTGGCGTGCTGCAGTCCATGGAGTCGCTAAGAGTAGGACACAACTGAGCAACTGAGTTGAACTGAACTGAAATATAAAATAGATAACTAATCAGGACCAGCTGTATCACACTGGTGAGTAGAGATCTACTCACTACACTGTAATGACCTATGTGGGAGAAGAATCTGGAAAGAGTAGATACATGTACATGTATAACTGATTCGCTTTGCTGTACACCTGAAACCAACACAGCAGTGTAAATCAATTATGCTCCAATCATAATTTTTAAAAATTACATGTATCAAACAGTATGTCCAGGTGAATAACATGAATGTCTATCTTCTAAATCACCTTTGTGATGAAACTGAACAAGGAAAAGTTAATCCAACAGAATGCAAGAAAGAAATACCAACAAAAATTGGAAAACATAAAATAAAATGAGAGGAATTAATCTAAGCATTTAAATAACAATGTTAGGGGACTTGCTCAGACTTCCTGTAATGAGGAACATAGTGGCTGACTAACCCCTCTTGCCCTCTCCAAATCCACCACCACATCCCCCCAAGGCTGACCTTGCCCTGGGAAGTTCCCAAGGATACTCATACAAACCACTTCTACAGAGCCCTGAGCCTTGTTAAAGGCGGCTTGGGCTGCAGTCTCATATTAACCAGGTTGGAAATTTCAGGTTGTGGACTGAGTCTGACTCTTCCCGTGTACTTTTTCCTTCCCCTCTGCTTCCATATGGAGCAGATCTGTTTTGCTAGAGAAAGTTTGTCCTTGCCTTTTTCTGCTTATGACACTTTTATCTTGACCTGCACTCCCCCAATAAACGTGATGCAGATTACTCTTTTGTTTGTTTCTTGGCAGATTCAACTGATCTATCAGAAGACAGAGTTCCCAGATTTAGTTATCAAATAAGATGCAGTATGTAGGTGTCCTCAGAGACAGAACTTCACAAAATGGAACAGAAAGTCTGAAAGTAAGGGGTCGGAAGAAGTGCATAAAGTAGATATTTACAAAATAAAGAAATTTAGATAAGGATATTAACCAGAGCAAAACAGAAAACAGATGGAGTCAAACTGGTATTTAAACAAATGAGAAATGGACAAATCCTTGATTACAGACAGAGACTTTAACACAACTTTCTGAGAAAGACAGATCAGTTCAGTTCAGTTGCTCAGTCATGTCTGACTCTTTGCCACCCCATGGACTGAAGCATGCCAGGCTTCCCTGTCCATCACCAACTCCTGGAGCTTGCTCAAACTACAATACAGATCAAGTTGACCAAATACAGATCAAATCAATCAAAATATGCAAAATAAGTGATTAGCACAAATAACATGCCTTAGTCATGAATTAACACACTCTTCCTCATCCCCCAGTTTTTAGCACCCAAGGAATACTTAACAGAGTTGTGCAAGGTATTAAATAAAAATTTTAATATGTTACAAAAAGCATAAATCATTGAAGCCATTTTTCTCTGGCTGTAACAAAATTGAGTAAGAAATTAATATCAAAAGAGAACAAGAATGCAGGATGGTGATCAGGAGGGAGGAGAAGCAATGATTCATCTGAAAGAAATTTTTTTCAATTCTTGATTTAAAGAAAACAGACCCAAAATCATGAACAAGTTATAAATGAACACCAATAAATATTCTACACTTCAAAATGGTGAACATCACCAAAGTAGAACTCAGAAAAAAACTATAGCCATAAATGCATTTTAAAAAGACAAAACAAAAAATCTTACATTCAAACAAACAAAAGACATAAACAAGGAAGCAAATAACAGAAAAAATAAATTCTAAAAATGTAAACAAAAAATAGATAATAATAAGTAATGAAGTAGAACAGCAATATAAAAAGTACGCCTTACCTATCAGTGAATCTCAAAGCTGACTCTTTCTATGACAAGAAAGGCAGCCATCAGAACTGCATGGAGCCTGACTGCTCATCCACATACTTTTGTAGTGATTTACATGCAATGACCTAAGTCATCATCACCTCTATTAATGTAGATGTCTCATGGTGGGTACTATTATGTAGCATGAATTCTGTGTGTTTTCATCATCTTGGTTTCCCTTTTTATTTAGTGATCATTCATTCATTCATTTATTCATTCAACAGATGTCTCAGTTCAGTTCAGTTCAATCGGTCAGTCGTGTCTGACTCTTTGCAACCCCATGGACTACAGGACGCATGCTTCCCTGTCCATCACCAACTCCCAGAGCTTGCTCGAACTCATGTCCATCAAGTTGGTGATGCCATCCAACCATCTCATCCTCTATCATCCCTTTCTCCTCCTGCCTTCAATCTTACTCAGCATCAGGGGCTTTACCAATGAGTCAGTTCTTCACATCAGGTGGTCCAAGTATTGGAGCAACTTCAGCATCAGTCCTTCCAGTGAATATTCAGGACAAATTCAACAGATGTCTAACACCTATCATGTACTATGGCGTATTTGGGGAACTGGAAAGTTGAACTAAAGAATTGTTTCATATAGTCATTTCGGGGCTGCACTGAAAAATATTGATCACAGCTGTTATGTTGCTATTTAAATTGTCATTGAAACTCACTTGCTTTTACATTTACATATATTTTCCTGTTGATTTTTATTGTGGTGTAATTCACTTTTGATGAAAGTCATCATTTTTAAGTGTACAATTCATTGTAACACATTATGTGCTCAGCTGGGTAATCACCAGACAATCAAGATACAGAACATTTTTATTCAATCCCCCAAATTTTTCCTGCCTTTTTCAGTCAGCCTTCTCCAGTCCCTGGCAACCACTCATCAGTTTTCTCTACCTATAGGTTTGATCATATAAAATTTCATATAAATAAATTTACATAGTGTGCAATTTTTATGTCTAGCTTCTTTTGTTCAGCATAACGCTTTTGAAATTTACCAATATTATTGCATTTATCAGTAGCTTATCTTTTTTCATTACTTAGTAGTGTTCCATGGTGTGAATCTAACACAATTTGCTCATTTATTCACCAGCTGATAGACGTTTTGGTTGTTTCCATTTGGGGCTGTTATGAAAAAAAGTGCTATAACAGTATATGTGGTTATAGGAATTTTGTGTATACATATGTTTTTATTTCTCTTGCAAAAATACATAGAAGATGAGTGGTAGGTTTATATAGTATATATATGTTTAGCATAAAAAGAAACAGCATTCTTTTTCCGACATAGGTATATCTTTCTGCCTCCCTACTGCCAACCCATGATGGTTACAGTGTTTCCACATCTTTGGCAACATTCAGTAATTTCACGCCTTTTAATTTTAGCCATTCTAATGAATGTGCAGTAGTATCTCCTGATTTTAAATTGCATTTCTTCAATGACAAGTGAGGTTAAGCCTTTTCATGTACTTACTTGCCATTTGCATATCCTCTGTTAGTAAAACATCTTTTCAAAGCATCTTGAATCCTTTTACGATATATTTGCTTTCCTTATTATTCACTAGTAAGAGTTTTTTTTTATATATTTAGGATAAAAATATATATTTTGTAAATATTTTCTGCCAGTGAATGACTAAAGTCCCTAAAATTTTGGTTTAATTAAAGCTGAACATAAGAAAAAAATGTTTATGCATACAGCTGATAGTTATGATTTTCTGGTTTGTACCTCATGTAACCACATTTTATTATACACACACACATACTTTTTGTATGGTCAATATTCTTAGTTGTGAAAAACTCTGGTGTAGATTTTAGGCTGAACTATTGAAGCACAGGCTCACCAGGAATTTGTTTTCTCCCCGCCACCACATTCTTATCTATGTCTTTGTGTAAGAGCAATATATGTAATCTTGATTAAATCAAATTTCAGTTCAGTTCAGTTCAGTCACTCAGTCATGTCCGACTCTTTGCGACCCCATGAACTGCAGCACGCCAAGCCTCCCTGTCCATCACCAACTCCTGGAGTTCACTCAAACTCATGTCCATCGAGTTGGTAATGCCATCCAGCCATTTCATCCTCTGTCGTCCCCTTCTCCTCCTGTCCCCAATCCCTCCCAGCATCAAAGTCTTTTCCAGTGAGTCAGCTCTTCACATCAGGTGGCCAAAGTATTGGAGTTTCAACTTTAGTATCAGTTTTTCCAAGGAACACCCAGGACTGATCTCCTTTTGAATGGAATGGTTGAATTTCCTTGCAGTCCAAGGGACTCTCAAGAGTCTTCTCCAACACCACAGTCCAAAAGCATCAATTTTTCAGCATTCTGCTTTCTCCATAGTCCAACTCTCACATCCATACATGACCACAGGAAAAATCATAGCCTTGACTAGACAGACCTTTGTTGGCAAAGTAATGTCTCTGCTTTTGAATATGCTGTCTAGGTTGGTCATAATTTTCCTTCCAGGGAGTAAGATTCTTTTAATTTCATGGCTGCAGTAACCATCTGCAGTGATTCTGGAGCTCCCCAAAATAAAGTCTGCCACTGTTTCCACTGTTTCCTCATCTATTTCCCATGAAGTGATGGGACCAGATGCCATGATCTTCGTTTTCTGAATGTTGAGCTTTAAGCCAACTATTTCACTCTCCTCTTTCACTTTCATCAAGCGGCTTTTTAGTTTCTCTTCACTTTCTGCCGTAAGGGTGGTGTCATCTGCATATCTGAGGTTATTGATATTTCTCCCAGCAATCTTGATTCCAGCTTGTTCTTCTTCCAGCCCAGTGTTTCTCATGATGTACTCTGCATAGAAGTTAAATAAGCAGGGTGACAATATACAGCCTTGACGTACTCCTTTTCCTATTTGGAACCAGTCTGTTGTTCCATGTCCAGTTCTAACTGTTGCTTCCTGACCTGCATACAAATTTCTCAAGAGGCAGGTCAGGTGCTCTGGTATTCCCATCTCTTTCAGAATTCTCCACAGTTTATTGTGATCCACACAGTCAGAGGCTTTGGCATAGTCAATAAAGCAGAAATAGATGTTTTTCTGGAACTCTGTTGCTTTTTCGATGTTCCAGCAGATGTTAGCAAGTTGATCTCTGTTCCTCTGCCTTTTCTAAAACCAGCTTGAACATCAGGAATTTCACGGTTCACGTATCGCTGAAGCCTGGCTTGGAAAATTTTGAGCATTACTTTACTTGCGTGTGAGATGAATGCAATTGTGTGGTAGTCTGAGCGTTCTTTGGCATTGCCTTTCTTTGGGATTGGAATGAAAACTGACATTTTCCAGGCCTGTGGCCACTGCTGAGTTTTCCAAATTTACTGGCATATTGAGTGCAGCACTTTCACAGCATCATCTTTCAGGATTTGAAATAGCTTACCTGCAATTCCACCACCTCCACTAGCTTTGTTCGTAGTGATGCTTTCTAAGACCCACTTGACTTCACATTCCAGGATGTCTGGCTCTAGGTGAGTAATCACACCATTGTGATTATCTTGGTCATGAAGATCTTTTTTGTACAGTTCTTCTGTGTTTTCTTGCCACCGCTTCTTAATATCTTCTGCTTCTGTTAGGTCCATACCATTTCTGTCCTTTATCGAGCCCATCTTTGCATGAAATGTTTCCTTGCTATCTCTAATTTTCTTGAAGAGATCTCTAGCCTTTCCCATTCTGTTGTTTTCCTCTATTTCTTTGCATTGATTGCTAAGGAAGGCTTTCTTTTCTCTCCTTGCCATTTACCCTCTTTCATTCCTTATTTTATGTTTTTTGTATCATATCTAATAAAACTTTACATAATTTGAAGTTACAAAGATTTTTACTCATATTTTTTTCTAGTTTTAGTTTTATCTCTTACATTTAAATGAATGACCTATTTTGAGTGTGTGGTGCCAGAAAAGTGTTAAATTTTTTGTTTGTTTTGTTTTTTCCGTATAGATATCCAATTGTTCTAGTATTTCTCTTGAAAGACTATCATCTTGGAGAATATTCTTCTTCTCTCCATCGAATCACCTCAGTACCATTGTAAAAAATCAATTTACCATGTATGTATATGTCTAGTTTCTGCTTCTCCATTCTCTATTTTGAGGCTCTGTTATGTACATAGATATTCAGAATTGCTATGTCTTCTTGGTAAATTCTCTAAGACTTTTGTAATGTCTTCTGTTACCACTTTGTAATGTCTTCCTTTATCACTCACAATATTTTTTTATTTAAAGTTCATTAATATAACCATTCTTCTGCTGCTGCTGCTAAGTCACTTCAGTCGTGTCCGACTCTGTGTGACCCCATAGATGGCAGCTCACCAGGCTCCCCAGTCCCTGGGATTCTCCAGGCAAGAACACTGGAGTGGGTTGCCGTTTCCTTCTCCACTGTACTTTTCTTAGAATTAGTATAGGCATATAGATTTTTTTTCCTATTCATTTGTTTTCAATGTATCTATAATCTTTATTGGAGAAGGCAGTGGTACCCCATTCCAGTACTCTTGCCTGGAAAATCTTATGGACAGAGGATCCTGGTGGGTTACAGTCCATGGGGTCACAAAGAGTAGGATACGACTGATCGACTTCACTTCCACTTTTCACTTTCATGCACTGGAGAAGGAAATGGCAACCCACTCCATTGTTCTTGCCTGGAGAATCCCAGGGACGGGAGAGCCTGGTGGGCTGCCGTCTATGGGGTCACACAGAGTCTGACACGACTGAAGCGACTTAGCAGCAGCAGCAGCATAATCTTTGTACTTAAAGCAGATTTCTTGAAGACAACATCTTGCTTTTCACCTAATCTGATGATTTTTTTGCCACTTAAATGGGGGAATTAAGATAAATTATATTTAATGCAGTTACAGATATTGTTGGATTTAAGTGTCTCATTTTCCAAGTTGTACTCTTTCTGTTTCATCTGCTATTTTATCCTTTTTACCTCATTATGGATACTTATAGATTGAGTACTTTTTAAAAAGACATTTATTTATGGCTGTGCTAGGGCTTCCCCAGTGGTTCAGTGGTAAAGAATCTGCTTGCCAAGGAGGAGCTACAGGAAACACAGGTTCAGCCCCTGAGTTGGGAAGATCCCTGAAGCAGGGCATGGTAACCCACTCCTGTATTCTTGCCTGGGGAATCCCCATGGACAGAGAAGCCTGGCAGGCCACAGTTCATAGAGTTGCAAAGAGTTGGACACGACTGAAGCGACAGCATACGTGCATGGCTGTGCTGAGCCTTCATTGCTGTGTGCAGGCTTTCTTTAGTTGCAGCAAGTGGGGGATACTCTCCAGCTGCAGTGCACAGGTTTCTCATTTGGTGGCTTCTCTGGTTGAAGGACACAGGATCTGGGGTGCATGGCCTTCAGTAGTTGTGGCACACAGGCTGAGAAGTTTTGGTGCCCAGGTTCTAGAGTGTGCAGGCTGCAGTAGTTGTGGTGAATGAGATTGATTGCCCCATGGCATCTGGAATCTTCCCAGACCAGATATCAAGGCCATGTCCTCCGCATTGGCAAGAGAACTCTTAACCACTGGACCACATGGGAAGTCCAGACTAGGTACTTTTATAACTCCACTATTGTTAAATTTTCTAGTGATTTCTCTATGGTTTCATCTTTAATTATATCTTTAATTAATCACACTCAAATTATTTTATCCCGCTTCATGTATAAAGTAAGAAATTTACATTAGTACCCTTACAATTCCTCCCTCCCTTCTTTTGTGCTGATTATCATTAATAGTTTCCTTTTTATGTTAAGTTCCCACTCAGTCAGGTATATTTTAGAGTGATTAAAAATAAGGAAAATGATATTTTAATTTTTTTTTTTTTTTTTTTTTTTGCTGTTTCTAGAGATCTTCATTTCTTTATGCAGACTGAAATTTCAGTCTGATATTATACTCCTTCTGCCTGTAAGGCTTTAGTATTTCTTGTAGCTCCAGGTGATAAACAGTGAATTATCTCGTTTTTTTCCCCCTCAAATCCTTTGTTTCTCTCCAATTTTGGTAAGTTATCCTAGCTGGATATAGAATTGTGAGTTAATAGTGTTTTCCCCCAGTATTTTAAAGATGCCATTCTACTGCCTTCTGGCTTCCATAGTTATTGACAAGAATGCTGCTTTAGTAAATTTCTCTTTTTCCTTATGGCCTTCAACATTTTCTCTTTTTCATTTTTTCCTGCAGTTTCACAATGAAATACAGAAGGCATTTTTGTTCTTTCTTTTGGAATTTTTCTTGATTTGTGTTCTCTGAGTGTCTTAGATCTTTGGTTTGGTGTATATTTTTAAAGAATCTTAATCATTCTCTCTCTAAATATTTTCTGTGTCCCATTCTCTCTTCACTCTCTGGAAGTCCATTTACATATGTGTGTGTGTGTGTGTGTGTGTGTGTGTGTGTGTATGTATGTATTTGATTTGATATTGCCCCACAGCTCCCAAAGAAGGGCAATGCCTGAGAAAGTTCAAACTACCACACAGTTGGGCTCATTTCACGTGCTAGCAAGGTAATGCTCAAAATCCTTCAAGCTGGGGTTCAGTGTTACATGAACTGAGAACTTTCAGATATACAAGCTGGGTTTTGAAAAGGCAGAGGAACCAAAGGTCAAAATGCCAACATTTGTTGGATCATAGAGAAAGCAAGGGAATCCCAGAAAGAAGTCTACTTCTGTCTCACTGAGTGTGCTATGTGTGTGGAACACAACAAACTGTGGGAAATTCTCCAAGATATAGGAATTCAAGACTTCCTTATTTGTCTCCTGAGAAACCTGGATGTGGTTCAAGGAGCAACAGTTAGAACCGGACATGAAAAATCTTACTGTTCGAAATTGGGAAAGGAGTGTGTCAGAGCTATATATTTTCCTGCTGCTTATTTAACTTATATGCAGAATACATCATATGAAATACCAAGCTGGTTGACTCACAAGCTGAGATCAAGATTGCTGAGAGAAATATCAACAACCTCAGATATGCAGATGGTACCATTCTAATGGCAGAACATGAAGAGAAACTAAGGAGACTCTTGATGAGGGTGAAAGAGGAGAATTAAAAAGCTGGCTTAAAGCTTGACATTCGAAAAACTAAGATCATAGCATCCAGTCCCATCACTTCATGGCCAACAGAAGGGGAAGAAGTGGAAACAGTGACAGATTTTACTTTCTTGGGCTCCAAAATCACTGAGAGTGGTGACTGTGGAATGAAATTAAAAGATGCTTGCTCTTTGGAAGGAAAGTTCTGACAAACCTAGACAGCATGTTAAAAAGCAGAGACATCACTTTACCCACAAAGGTCTGCATAGTCAAAGCTATGGTGTTTCCAGTAGTCATGTATGGATGTGAGAGCTGGACCATAAAGAAGGCTGAGCACCAAAGAATTGATGCTTTTGAATTGTGGTGATGGAGAAGACTCTTCAGAGTCCCTTGGATGGCAAGGAGATCAAACTAGTCAATCCTAAAGGAAATCAACTCTGAATATTCAGTGGAAAGACTAATACTGAAGCTGGAGCTCCAATACATTGGTCACAAGAACTGACTCATTGGAAAAGACCCTAATGCTGGGAAAGATTGAGGGCAAGAGGAGGAGGGGGCGACAATGAGTGAGATGGTTAGAGAGCATCATGGACTCAATGGACATGAGTTTGAGCAAACTCTGGGAGACAGTGAAGGACAGGGAAGCTTGGTGTACTACAGTCCATGGGGTTACAAAGAGTCAGACACAACTGAGTGACTAACAACAACGCAGCTCTTGAATGCTTTGCCCAGTTTTATTTTTCATGTTCTTTTTCTCTTTGTGCTTCAGTTGTCATAATTCCATTGAACAATCTTCAAGTTCACTAATTTCCTTTCCCCTGCTGTTTTGAATCTACTGATGGGATCATTGAAGGAATTATTCATCTCTCACACTACATACTTTTAAAAACATATTCATTAGACTTTTTCTTATAAATGTCTTCTTTTTGCTAAATTTCCTCACCTGATCATGCATGAAGTTTATCTTTTCTATTAGATCATTTAACTATTAATTACAGTTTTATGTTTAAAATGTTTGATGATTTCAATATTAGAGTCATTTATGAATCTGGCCATGAATTGTGTTTTTGTTTTAGATTTTTTTTTTAAATTGAGAGAGTAGGTTGTATTGCTTTCCTGTATGTCTTGTCGTTTTTCATTAAATACTGACATTGTATGTAGACCAGTAGATACTAAGTTGGGCTTAGGATTTATTGCTTCCATGATTTACTCTCGGTACACCATAATGTTAAATTTCCATTAGCAATGAGCTGTTATAGCTTTATACTCACGTAAGGCTGAGGGGCCAGAAGCTATTTCTTAGAATTACTACTACTTCATCTTCAAATTTTCAGCTATCTTTGCTCATTTGTACCACAGAGGTTTCTTTCCATGCTTTTACTTCTCTTCCAGTAGTAGATTACTGTTGTTTGATTTTTGTGGTTGCTAAGCAAGCAGTGGGTAAATTCAGATTTCTCTCTTGTCCATTCCCAGTTTCAGTTTTTAGTCATTTAGGAAGGTTCTTTATGCCTGAGCACAAGGATATTTAGCAAAGAAGATACACAAACAGCAAACAATCACATGTAAATTATTTGACTTTTTAGTCATTAGAAAAATGCAATCTACTTTTCCAGCTTTATTGAGGTATAATTATACAGAATTTTATTTATAAATGTATAAATAATGCTATTTATTAATGCATAATTATAAATAATATTCTTTAAAGTATATAATTTAATGGTTTGATATATATATTTGTGTACTTTAATCAAGCTAATTAACACATAGATCATCTTAAATAGGGTGTATATTGTGAGAACTCCTCAGATCTACTCTCTGAAAAAATTTTACTTATATAAAATAGTATTATTAACTACAGCCACCGCACTGTACATTAGATCTCCAGAACTTATTCATCTTATAACTGAAAGTTTTGCCCTTTGACCAGTATCTCTTCATATCCCTCACTTCTAATCCCTGGCAAGCACCATTCTACCATCTGGAGAAATGCTATTCAAAACACAGTAAGATACAACAGCATGCCTATAGAATGGCTAAAATCAAAAAAAAAAAAAATTGTTGACCCATCACAATATTGTAAATTAATTATCCTCCAATTAAAATTAGTTATTAAAGATAAATCAGTAAATTTTTTAAAAACTTGAAAATACCAAGTGTTGACTAAGATTTGGAGTTAACAGAATTCTCCTACATTGCTGTTAACAATGCAAAATGACACAGCTACTTCAAGAAAACAGTTTGCCATTTTCTTATAACTGAGAAATTCTTCTAGGTATTAGAAGAATAAATTAAATTAAAATAAATTAAATATAAAATAAACAAATTTATTTAAATAAAATAAAATGTATGTCCACACAAAGACTTTTTCATGTATATTCATAATAGCTTTATTCATAGTAGTTCCAGACTAAGAACAACCCAAGTGCTCATCCACTGGCGAATAAAAAACAGTGGTATGTCTATATAAAGGAATTTTACCCAGGAAAAAAACAAGGATTATCCAACAATATGGAGGAATATCAAAAGCATTATGCCAAATGAGCTAAGTAAGACATACAAAACTGCATATTATATATTTCTGTTTATATTGTGATTCCAGACAAAAAAGAAAACCGGTTAAAGTGATTACTTTCTGGGGCCAGGTTGGTAAAAGACACTTATTGTAAAGAAGCCTGAGAAAACTCTTTAGAATGATGGAAGTATTCTACATCTTGATGGTGATGGTAGCTTCAATCATATGTATTTGTCAAAATGTTCAAACTGTGCACCAGGAATTGGTGGATTTTATTGCATCTAAATTATGCTCAGTATATATGATTAAAATAATAAGATGGAAAAAAGACTTTCAATGAGTAATGAAGTAATGAATTGTTTTCAAGAGAGGGGCCAAAATAAGTGAGAGGAAGATTAAATATCGAACGAGAAAGCAGAATTAGATAAAGCTAGAGAATAAATAAATGAAGCTAGAGAATGAGAAGGATGAGTAGAGAGAGCAGTGGGGCCTGAGCATTAAACATCAGAAACAGGGAAGGCAGCCTGAAGAGAGGGAAGTAGGTTTTAGCAGCGGATGGATGGAACAGGCAGAGAAATTGCAGTTTTCTTTCATTTTCCAGCCTTGTTAAGAGGCTTCTATTGGCCTCCTCAGGCTTCCCAAGTGGCACAGTTGTAAAGAATTTGCCTGCCAGTGCAGAAGATGCAGGAGATGCGGGTTTGATCCCTGGGTTGGGAAGAGCCCCTGGAGTAGGAAATAGCAACCCAGTCCAGTAATCTTGCTTGGCAAATCCAATGGACAGAGGAGCCTGGAGGGCCACAGCCCGTGGAGTTGCAAAGAGTCAGACATGACTGAGCAACTAAGCACAGGCTGGCTCGTCTACCAGTCATCTTTGTGGAGTGGAGTAGAGTAGGCTAGGTGCTGGCTGATCTCGTTTCATCAATGTTAGTGCCAAGCATTATCGAGTCCCTTTTTGACTATCATCCAAATAGTCAGTCAAAACACAAAATGAGTACAAGGAAGTGAGCAGAATATAAATGTGAAAGGTAGGCTCGTCCTAAGACTAGTAATCCTCATCGTAATACAGTAGATAGATATACTAGTTAAGTCAGGACACGGGCAGCAGAGGCAGGTCTATGTTAGTGCCTTCCTCTTGAGCTGACATGCCTCTGAGAAACCCCTAAGCCTCCCTAGATACTCAGGCTGGAAATCTTCCCCGTCCATTGGAGTAGGGGAAATGACAGCCAGAGGGTACATGAATTTCCAAGGTCATAGAGTGCTATAATCTCAACTCTAAGACCTTAACCAGAATTATGTAAGGAAGGAAAATATTTTTTGACAGAGAGAGTTGATTATTTTCCATGCGTCTCTTTCATCTTCTAAATATTTTTTGAGAATCAACTAGCTACATGACATTAAGCTAGCTATTGGAGTGATACATTAAAAAGTCACAAATCTGGCACTCTAAGTAGTTTCTTTTGAAGAATGAAGTTCACCTACTATTTATTTATCTTTTCCAGGAGTGAGTCCATGCTGATATCACAGGCACATCTTTTACCATAGCAGCTACAATACAGAAATCCCACCTCCTGAAAGCCACCCCCTGTTCCAATCTGCACTGGATACAATGTACTCAGGTTATCACTGGCAAAGTGCTCAGCGAAGAGGCCTGCCTTCCTACGAGTCGCTGTGAAGACAAAGCATCTGGGCAGGTGTTGGGAAGTGGCCACAAGCCCCTGGGGACTTTCACCCTGGTGACCGAAGTGGAATTTGGGATTAAGGAAGCTCACTCATCTCTTCTTCCAGGAAGAACCACTATCCGTTTTCTAAAGTCTCAAGTTTGCCTAGAAAGACTATCATAAATTCAGAACATTGGTTTTAAAAGTGGTGCTTCTGGAACTCTCGCTCCTTTTCCTTGTCACCAAAGAAGTCATTCTCGGAGTGGGGTGCTATCATTGGAACTCCTCCTGTTGGTCTCACAGGGCCGTGTTTCCCATCAACCTCCCACCTTATATCCTTTGGGCCTTAAGCCTTGTATGTTTCATCTCAAGCTCACTTTGTTGCTTTTTTTTGTCTCTTTCTTTGCCTTAAAAAAATTTTTTTTCTTGCATACTTTTTTCTTTCTGAGGGAGGAGGACTGGGGAGGAGAAAACCATTGTCAATTAATAGGCATTTTCACCAGGTGTTTCTCAATTATCACGTTGGCAGTCAGCCCCTTCTGTGTAAATTGTATTTAAAAAAAAAAATCCTTCCAGTGCAGAAATCCTCCTTGGGATTGTAACCAACTCAGTGTCTTATTTTCTCTGAAGAAAGATTGTCCTCTGGGAACAGCCCTGCTTAGAACTCTAAGAAAAGCCAAGGTTGCTGCCTCCTGCAACAGCATGATTTAAATGTGTTAAAGTGTGTGATTATCATCAAGTCTTAAACACTCTAGATTTGCTCCTTCATTCTGCACAAGTTTGAGAAATAAACCTGCGACCAGTCTCCTAGAGAGATTGATGCTTATTCTGTGTCAGAGGCCTGGTCTCCAGACGTCCCCATAAATTTGTCTGCTGGAAGACCATAAACATAATTCTGAGCATGGAAGTTATTTCGATTTGAATTAATTGCTTTTTCAGTTTTTTCAAATATGCAAATTGGAATAGCCAAAGAAACATGCTCATAAAAAAAGCAGTCCATTCTCTTGGAGAGATTCTGGAGTGTCCTTGCCAAGGTGACCTGCTTCTTCTCAATACAAAAGCAAAGGTGTATTTAAAAAAAAAAAAAAATGATGCATGTGTGTGTGGGTATTTCCTCTTGGTCTGACATTTTCCTCATCATTAAGTCTAGAGTTTTGTGTTTCTCAGAGCCCCTTTGACTTCAACAAGTTACCACAAAATGAAATAAGGCTGTCAAGTCAACTGTGCAGAGAAAAAAATCTCTTAAAGCCAGTCCCTAGGGCCTGCAGAAAGAAAACGATTTTGTAGTTAAGGCTGGATGTGAATGCAGAAGAAGACTCATTCATTATCTTAAAGTTACTCTTGACCCAGGTTGGTCAACCACCACTCTTTTCATCAGGCTCCTTGGTGGGGTCAAGAATGTCACTGCTTATAGCTGCTACAGACCAGCAGCCTGGCTTCCTTGGAGACCCCAGGAGCCCTCTTGGGCGGCAGGGGGACATGATGGCTCATCTGGACCACAACTTTTGTAAACATCCTCAAACTGGGGATTTTCCATAAACCTTCTGAGCCTGCAGAGATGCCCAGCTTGTGCCAGCTCCTATATAACAAGCTCCAGGTGCTTTCTTTCTGCTGCACTGGGTGGAATTCTCTGAGCTTTGCCCTAAAACCATTTCATCAGAGCCCAAAGCCAGGGGTGGGAAGACATGGGGTCAGATCCCTGAACAGGGCAGCACTGCTCATGTATTCAGACTCTGCTCACGGTATGGATGCCCAGACAAGATGCCCCATGATCAGCCAGAGAAAAGAACTCATCTTCCACCCCCACTCCCCAGCATCACTAGGGCGTAGTCAAAGTCTTCCTGGGTTATCTGAGTAGTCAGGTTTATGAAAACATGACTTCAAGTCCTAAACCAGGAAATGCAGAGGTCAGAGAAGGATGGAACCATAAACTCTGCTCGTTGTGTTAGGTCAGGTTTCCTGGAAGCAGATGCTGAGGTGGGGATTCTGGTGCTAATGACTTCCTGGGGAAGTGCTCTCAGAGGGGACCAGTGAGGGATGAGGAACACAGCTTAGGGAAGGGGGCATAACCAGGCAAAGATCTGGTTTTAGCTAAGAATCTGGCCTCAGCTTGAGCACATAGGAAGCTCTAGGGTAACTTGGGCTCCTCAGCTCTCCAGAGTTGTCCTGCTCTGACCCCATGACTTCCCACCCCTGGCTTTGGGCTCCGATGAAATGGCTTTAGGGCAAAACTCAGGGAATCCCATCAGTGCAACAGAGAGAAAGCACCCAGACCTCATTATACAGGAGTTGGCACAGGCTTTATACCTGCAGTGTCGGTGGCTGACTGGAGACACCCCATCTCCCACTCCTACCCACCCAAGAAGGAGTATGCAGCTCCAAAAACTCCAGGCCAGGCAACTCTGAGGGCAGTTCTCTTGGGAAGGGTGCCTTTGGGAGCCATGAGCAGGCTGGCTACTGAGTGCTCAACCCATTAAAAGGCTTCTGGGCAAAGCATTAGGACACTGATGATATAGCTGTAGGAGAGAATGTGGTTTAGAGGCATAGCCACAGTGGGCCTCCTAATAGGACTCCCCAAGTTGTAACCTTGGGGGTCACAGAACATGGGCGGGATGGGACGGGATGGTGGTTTCGCAGGCAGTGCACACAAGACCAGGGGCTGGCTCACCCCAGTAGAGGACGGAAGTGACTTTAAGACTGTCTTGTCTGATAGAGAAACCCCTGGATGGCTGAGTCTTGCCGTGCTCCCAAGAGGATGAATCATTACACCTTCCCTCTGTGTGACAACTGCCTCTAGAAAGAGAACAGGGACAGCAGTTCCTACCCAGTCATTTGCAAAGGCAAGGGTTGGTCCCTTCAGGGTTGGTGTGTGGGGAGGGGGAGGTTGCGTAGGAAGGACAGCGATCTGGAGAGAGAGTGCTGGGGTTGAGCCAGGAGGAGTGACACAGGCCAGGAAGGATGATTGGAGTGAAACTGATGTCCAGCCTACTTCCCTGACCCTTGAAGCAATGCGATGGCCACTCTTCAGGCACACTGGGGAAAGGCCAGGCCAGAACAGGCCTGGCCTCAGTACTTATGCACAGGAGTCTGCAGGCCCTGAACTGAAGAGTCCTCAAGGGATCCTTCTGGAGCAGAGTTGCACCCTGCTGTTAAAGTGTGTGTGTGTGTGTGTGTGTGTGTGTGTGTGTGTGCGCGTGCGCGTGTGCGTGTACATACTCACTTAAAAAAAAAAAGAAATCAAAAGCATGAGACAAAACTTAAAAATCAGAAGATTTCACATAACACCTTTTCCTAGGTGTTTTGTTTTGCTCTTGCTGTTTTATGAATCTGAGTCCTTGTCACGTGGCCTCGGCTTCCTAGTGACTGGACCATGAGCAGCTGAGCCTCTTACTCAGAACACTTACTTCCCAGCTCATCAAGACTCACTGCCTGGCCCCTGAAAGCATCCAAGGGTGTTGCCCAGGAATACATGCACAGACTGGAGGCTGACAGACACACACTGAGGTTTGTAAACTTATATAGTAAGAGCAACAAAGAACTGGCTGCCCTGAGGAGAGCACGCAGTATGGCCAGGAGGTAAGACCTAGTCTGATGGGTGATCAAAGCCCCCATTTGCACTGTTCTGACATGGGGTAGAGAGTGAGAACGGGTGCAGAGCAAGAGGGGAATGGGCACGGCTGAGCTGAGGGAAGAGTCAGCCTCTGCCTCCATCTCTGCACTGCTGTCCCTCCTCACCCAGACCTCATGATCGCTTACCTGGATCAATGCCCTTGTCCTCGCAGGCTTCCCCACTGCATCATCCTCTTTCCCACCTCCAGCTTTGCCCAGCTTGGTCCCAGCCTCCACCACTGTCTGCTTTCAGCTCAGTCCAGATCATATCCCTTCTTGGAAAAAACCCAAGGACCCCCAAAGTCTGGGGTGTGGTTTGGGCTTCTTAGGCTAGTGGTGAAGAGCCAAGGAAGCTGATAGTGACTCATGAATGTGTGTGCGTGCTAAGTTGCTCAGTCGTGTCTGACTCTCTGCAACCCCATGGACTGTAGCCCATCAGGCTCCTCCATCCATGGGATTTCTCAGGCAAGAATACTGGAGTGGGGTGCCATTTCCTACTCCAGGAAATCTTCCCAACCCAGGGTTCAAACCTATGTCTCTTGTGTCTCTAGCATTGGCAGGCAGATTCTTTATTTCTGGGTCACCTGTCATCCACGTTCAAGATCAGTACCGATGTCTCAGGACATTACATCCAGGAAAAACTTCAGGCTCTCAGGTAACCCAGAAAAGTAGAAGGTCCCAGCAAGTGCCTGGCTCAGGAAAAAAGGTCGTGGGGCAAATATCAAAGTGGGCGTCACAGAATGGGTGTATTCTTTGTCTGCTTTCTCTACTGAGGGATCAAGGGGAAAAGCAGGTGAGAGAGGTTGGTGAGGAGGTTGGGATCTATCCTGGGAGGAGCACACCTCTCTGCTCAAAGTGCAGACGCGAGTGCCAAGTATGCTCTGATCCCCAGCCCAGCTCACCTGCCCCCTGAGCACACAGAGCAGAGGGAGACTAGAGCAAATGAGCCGCAAGTTAGAGCCTGAAAACACGGCTGAAACTTCCTCCAGCACAGATCCACTCTGGTGTGTGCAATCATGATATTATACAAATTGTCTATCTACCTATTTATCTGTCTATCATCTATCTACGCAGTATATTACTGCCTTCTTTCTGTTGTAAGGTGCTTTATGTAAATGTACATTCCCAAATAACGGTTCATTTGGAAGCTTCCAAAACTTCCCAGTTTTCACTCTAGGCTCAGCCAACCTCAACCACAAGTGTCTACCTCTGTGATGGAGGGAGCATTGTTTCCAGAGCAAATTTCCCTCCTATCAAACTAGAGAATTTCAGCACATACCTTCTCCAAGGTAATGTCATATGGGCTGAGGAGGGTACAGAATCTCTCCCCAAAAGTAGGGTCTCTTCCTGGCAGCTCATTGTGGCTCCCTGGAGCTCATTGTGGTCCAGGGGCAATGACTGATTTAAGATCGGGGCTAAGTACCTAATATTAATATTCCCTAATTAATAGATTGGAGAAGGGAATGGCAACCCACTCCAGTATTCTTGCCTGGGAAATCCCATGGACAGAGAAGTCTGGTGGGCTACAGTCCCTGTGGCAGGCTACAGTCCATGGGGCGACAAGAGTCAGACACAACTTAGTGACTAAACGACCAATTAATAGATGCTGAAGCTGAAGGTGCAGGAGTTTAGGAAAGCTGCTTAAGCCAGAAAGCTATACTTCAATGTATAAATTCAGTGCAATCCAAACAAGATTTTATTTTTTGGAAACCGATAAGATGGTTGTAAGTGCTGTTTGCAAGAATAAACACAGAGGCTACAATGTTGATTATGAAATCAATCAAATGTGTAAAAATAAAGATCTGCACTTATGATTTTAGAATTAGTCAAACATGTAATAATATAATGATGGAACAAACAAAAAAAGTGATGGGAAGCTTGCTCTCTCACTAACAAAACACACAATAAAGCTACAGTAACTAAAATAGGGTCACACTAATACGAGGATGTATTTCATAAGCAAATATAGTGATTTTATCTGTTCACTGGAACCATTTTGAAGTTTAAGGAAAAAGAAACAGATGTCCAGGTCTCACCTCCTGCCCAAGAGATGCTGATTTTATTGTTCTAGATGGGGTGTAACCTGGGCTTCCCAGTTTGTAAGTGCTTCTTGAGGTGGTTCTAATGAGCATCTAGTGGTTGAGAATGACTGGTCTAAACAGAATCATTTGGGGCGCTTGTTAGAAATGTGTATCTCTGGATTTGAGGTCACAGGTTCAAGATCCCTGAGGAGAGGGTTGTATTGAAAGCAAGGTACACAACATACACTGAAACTTTAGAATCATGGAGAAAATAGTACTGAGATAGTTCCAAGTGCATGGAGGAATTTAGTACATTATAAAAGGGGCGTCTCAAAACACTGGAGGAGAGATTATCAAGGATGTGGCTTAATTGATCGACCTATGGTGATTAAGTTGCATCTTGAGTTTACTTCTTTCAACAGAAACCATAAAAGAAATAAGGCTGACTAATCTATAATGTGGTAGGGTAAGCCCATTTAGACTTTCCAAGAAAGCCAGAAACTTTAGAGTAAACAAAAATTTGATAGATTTGACTGCATAAAAGTGAAACTAATTTATGAACTGAAAGGCACACAAATAAAAGTGACAAAGATAAAGTTGCCACACACGTTACTGAGAAAAAGTTAATAACCCGTATTTGCCAAAAAATAAGCTTATGAACCAAAAGGAGGAAAATATTCAGTCAAAAATTCAGTAGTAGATACAAAGAGACAAATGACAAAATAAAATGTATAAACTGCCAATACATATCATTGGGTATTTTTTCTCATTAGTAATCAAAAGTGTTAATAAAAGTAAAAATGACTCATGCTTTTTCGCTCATCATATTGTAAAGGAGCAAAAAGTTGGTAAAACCCCAAAATAGCAGGAAATGTGAGAAAATTGAGATTCTGTTCCAAATTGGTATTCTTTTCTGGAGTTTGTCGACTGAAGTCAACTTTTTGTGTTTGTTAAAGAAACACATCTTTGAGCCAGCAATCCATACATTTAGGAATTTATTCTGAGGAGCTAATTGCTAAAGGGTGCAAATATATGGGCCCAATGACATCCATTAATGCTTTTAATAATGAAATTCTGGAAACAACCCATCTGTACCTAAGTGAGTGTAACAACATACACACACAAGCCCTCCTATTTGAAATAATGCATAATACCATAGATTTCCATTTACTAGAAAGATGACAATTTTTCATACCTCTTCCTTTTGTATACAGCTATTCCTTCTCCATGGGCTGACACTTTCCTCCACTTCCTTATCTGATTCATTTCTGATTAATTCAAAACCAGCTCAAATTGCCCCTTCCTCTGTGAAGTTCTTCCTGTCCTTCTGAGCCACATGAGCAGCTGCCACCTCTGAACACTCAAGGCATTCCTTTGCTACTTCCTCGCTAGCATCGTTTAATCATTTAGTCTACAAATACTTTATTGAGCACCTTCTACTATTTTGAGCACCTCTAATGTAATTGACTCTTTACATGGCCAACTATCCCATTGTATTGTGAGTCCCTCCATAGCAGGAGTTGAGCTTGATTTATTCTGTTACCCTGGATTTCAACCTGGAGCCAAGAATTAACAATATAAGCTTGTTGAATTAAAGGAGGAATGGATGGACAGACAGATAGATAAGTGATACATGAAGGTGGATAGATAAACAGAGGATGGATGGATGAGAGATAGATGAATGGAGGCATGGAGGGGTGGATGGATGGAAAAACGGAGTAATTTAGTTAGTGATTTAATGAGTGGCAGGCTGGTTAGATAAATGAATGTAGAAAGATGAGTGGTTGAGTTGATGGACTAGGCATGTGAGTTAATGAATGGATAAGCAGATGGGTGGGTAAGTGGACTGGGCTTCCCTTGTGGCTCAGCTGGTAAAAAATCCTCCAGCAACGTGGGAGATCCAGTGGCTCAGCGGTAAAGAATCTGACTGCAATGCAGGAGCTACAGGAGACACAGGTTTGATCCCTGGGTCAGGAAGATACCATGGAGAAGGGTATGGTAACCCACTCCAGTATTCTTGTTTGAAGAATCCCATGAACAGAGGAGCCTAGTGGGCTACAGTCCATGGGGATCGCAAAGAGTCAGACACGACTGAAGTGACTTAGTGCACAGGCACGGGTAAGTGGACAGAAGGAGTGCAGTGTCCCTAAGTCCATCTGAAGGGAACTATGAGAAGGGAAAGGTTACCTACTCCAGTATTCTGGCCTGGTGAATTCCATGGATACAGTCCATGGGGTCACAAAGAGTCAGACACGACTGAGAGACTTTCAAAAAAAAAGTCTTGTTTTCTTTGTATTTTTTAAAATCAGTATTTTAAAAATTATTCTTAATAACTTTTATAATAAAACTGCAATGTGCATTTAATTAAACCCCCTCTGACTAGAGCCACAGCTCAGAAGAGGACAATGGAGTAATAGGATTGCTGAAACTAAGGGCAAATAATAATTGAGGTCCTTCTCTATGCAGTATTCTGCTCAGTGATTGATGAACTGGATACTCATGTCACGTCATGAAGCTCATCTGTTGGAGCTCACAGACTGGCTGGAAAAGTGGGTCTTCTAAGTTGTGCCTCTAAGACTGTCTGTGTTCTTCTCCCTGCACGACTGCCATCTGGCGTCACAGATACAAACCCTGATGGTCCACAGGGACCATGGTCCACATTAAACCCTTGCATCAGGACCATTCACAGGTATAATGCAGTCACAGGTATATTAGCTAGAGTTCTATTTCTTCAAAGAAATAGAACTGAGATGGAGAGAGACAGGGAGAGAGACATGTATCATAAGGAACTGGTTAACTTGATTATGGAAGAGGTGGGCAAATTCCAAGATCTACAGAATGAGTTGGTAAACTGGAGACCCAGAGAAGCTGACAGTTTAAGGCTGAGTTCAAAGGCCTGAGAATCAGGTGAGTCAATAGTGTAAGCTCCCATTGAAAGGCCAGCAAGCCAAAGCCCCAGAAAGAGCCGATCAAGTTCAAGTTCAAAGGTAGTCAAATAGGAAGAATTTCCCCTTACTTAGGGGCAGAATCAGTCTTTTTATCATATGTGGGTCTTCAACTAATTGAATGAGTCCCAAACCTCACTGGGGGCTTCCCTAGTGGTTCAGACCATTGAAAAATCTGCCTGTAATGTGGGAGACCTGGGTTTGATCCCTGGGTTGGGAAGATCCCCTGGAGAAGAAATGGCAGCCCACTCCAGTATTCTTGCCTGAAAAATTCCATGGACAGAGGAGTCTGGTGGGCTACAGTCCACAGGGTCACACAGAGTTGGACACGACTATGTGACTAACACTTTCACTTTCACCATCATTGGGGAGAGCAATTTGCTTTGTTCAGTCTACCAGTTTAAATGTTACTTTCATCCAAAACATCCTCACAAAACACTCAGAATAATGTTTGATCAAATATCTGGGCATCTGGAGTCCAGCCAAACTGACACATAAAAATAATCATCACAATACCTATCATGTGCATAGAAATTCTGTAATCTTTGTTTGTCTTTATTGAATACTGGAGTGGGTTGCCATGCCCTCCTCCAGGGGACCTTCCCAACCCAGAGACTGAACCCAGGTCTCCCACATTGCAGGCAGATTCTTTACCATCTGAGCCACAAAAGAAGCCCAAGAATACTGGAGTGGGTAGCCTATCCCTTCTCCAGGGGATCTTCCCAACCCAGGAATTGAACTGGGGTCTCCTGCATTGTAGGTGGATTCTTTACCAGCCGAGTTACCAGGGAAAGCAATGCCAAAGAATGTTCAAACCACCATACAATTGCACTCATCTCACATTCCAGCAAGGTAAGGCTCAAAATTCTCTAAACTAGACTTCAACAGTATGTAAACCGAGAACTTCAAGATGTTAAAACTAGGTTTAGAAAATACAGAGGAACCAGAGATCAAATTGCCAACATCTGCTGGATCAACGAAAAAGCAAGAAGTTCCAGAAAGACACCTATTTTTGCTTTACTGACTATTCCAAAGCCTTTGACTGTGTGGATCACAATAAACTGTGGACAGTTCTGAAAGAGATGGGAATACCAGCCCACCTGACCTGCCTCTTAGGAAATCTGTATGCAGGTCAGGAAGCAACAGTTAGAACTGGACATGGAACAACAGACTGGTTCCAAATAGGAAAAGGAGTATGTCAAGGCTGCATACTGTCACCCTGCTTATTTAACTTATATGCAGAGTACATCATGAGAAACGCTGGGCTGGATGAAGCACAAGCTGGAATCAAGATTGCCGGGAGAAATATCAATAACCTCAGATATGCAGATGACACCATCCTTATGGCAGAAAGTGAAGAACTAAGGACCCTCTTGATGAAAGTGAAAGAGGAGAGTGAAAAAGTTGGCTTAAAGCTCAACACTCAGAAAACTTAGATCATGGCATCTGATCCCATCACTTCATGGCAAATATATGGGCAAATAGTGGCAACAGTATCAGACTTTATTTTTTTGGTCTCCAAAAATCACTGCAGATGGAATTAAAAGATGCTTGCTCTTTGGAAGAAAAGCCATGACCAACCTAGACAGCATATTAAAAACCAGAGACATTACTTTGCTGATGAAGGTCCATCTAGTCAAACCTATGGTTTTTCCTGTGGTCATGTATGGATGTGAGAGTTGGACTATAAAGAAAGCTGAGTGCTGAAGAACTGATCCTTTTGAACTGTGGTATTGGAGAAGACTCTTGAGAGTCCCTTGGACAGCAAGGAGATCAAATCAGTCGATCCTAAAGGAAATTAGTCCTGAATATTCATTGGAAGGACAGATGCTAAAGCTCCAATACGTTGGCCACCTGATGCAAAGAACTGACTCATTGGAAAAGACCTTGATGCTGGGAAGGATTGAAGGCAGGAGGAGAAGGGGACAACAGACAATGAGATGGTTGAACGGCATCACCAACTCAATGGACATGGGTTTGAGCCAACTCCGGGAGTTGGTGTTGGACAGGGAAGCCTGGTGTGCTGCAGTCCATGGGGTCACAAAGAGTCGGACACAGCTGAGTGACTGAACTGATTTGCCTTTATTTATTTGCTTATTTATTTTTAATTTGCTACAACTTCAGTACATTTCTGGGATTCGGTACCTGCTAAGAAAATGCTAAAGCAGAAGGTGGTAGATGAGGCTCAGGAAGTTTCAATCAAGGGCCTTTCTGGAGGGTGTTCATGACCTTCGAAGAGCCCTGGGGACCCCCTTCACCTGTCTGCATCTCAGAGTCTGTTCTGTGAAAGGAGGGATTGGCAGATAGCCCTGAAGACCTTTCCATTTCTCCAAGGCAAAATGCATCCTCGGGGCCTACATTCAGTTGTAATGGAGATTGTGAAGCAATGATCTAAAGCAAAGGACAGCAAGCTTTTATTGTAAAGGATCAAATAGCCAATGTTAGATTTTGTGGCTCAGATTGTCTCTATTGGAATTATTCAGGCTCGCTCCTGAACACACACAACAGACACAGACAATGAACAAATAAATCGGACTAGCTATTTTCCAAGGAAACATTAGGTACCAGCAAGATAGTGGGTTGGATTTGTCCTGTGGACCGTAGTTCGCAGACTCCTGGTTTAAATAAACTGTGTTCTGAAAGGCTTAATTAGAGACTTTGATAAAGGTGATACAAATTCAGATGATAATGGCCATGAAGATAACACATACATCTTTTCTTCCTTTTATATCAGATATATGTGCATATTCCTCCAATGTTAAAATTATTCACTTCAACTGTGTTCAGCAGAATAATACCACCTGCTTCCATATGCCCATGCCCTAATCCGCAGAGCCTGTGACCATGTTACCTAAAACATGGCAAAGGAGACATTAGAGATATGAATATGGTTACGACCTTGAGATGGAAGACGACCCTGGGTTATCTGCGTGGATCCCATCAACTCACGAGTCCTTAAAAGTGGAGAACTTTCCAGCCTAGTCCGAGAGATCTGGGGGTAAGAAGGATTCAACCCTCTATGGCTAACTCTGAAGAAGAAGGAAGGGGCCAAGAGAACCAAGGAA